>NW_026057577.1:77695028-77777650 GCF_023721935.1 Panthera uncia | reverse complement strand
TTCTTTCTTTCTTTCTTTCTTTCTTTCTTTCTTTCTTCTTTCTTTCTGGCATGTAGACGTGCAGTTGTTCTAGTTGTTCTGGCAGCATGAGTTGAAAAGACCGTCTTTTCTCTTGTCTTTGTTCCTATGTCAAAGATTAGCTAACTATTTTTATGTGGGTCTTTTCTGGACTCCATTTTTGCCATTACTACACTTTCTTGCCTATTGAACCTTTATAGTAAGCCTTGAAGCCAGCAGTGTCAGTCCTACGATTTTATTCTTCTTCAATATTGTGGTGGCTGTTCTGCGTGTTTCCCCTATTTATGTAAACTTAAGAATCAAGTTTGTTGTATTCACAAAATAACCTTCTGTGATTCTGACTGGAATTGCATTGAATCTATACATCAAGTTGGGAACTGACATACTGGTGGTAATGTGTCTTCCTACCCATGAGCCTGGAATAGCTGTCCATTTGTTTGGTTCTATGATTTATATCATTTGAATTTTTTGTCATTTTTCTCATATATGTTGTACTCTTTTGTTAGATTTATACCTAAGCATTTCATTTTTGTGAGTGTTAATGTAAATGTTTTGTGTTTTTAATTTCAAATTCCATTTGTTCATTGCTAGCATTAGGAAAGTGATGGAGTTTTGTGTATCAACTATGTATCTGCAAATCTTGCTATAGTCACTTATGTCAGGTACAAACAAGGGCAGTTTTATTTTTTTCTTTCCTGATAGCTACACCTTTTATTTCCTTTTCTTGCCTTGTTAGTTCCAGTATGATGTTGAAAAGGAGAAGTAACAAGAGACATCCTTCTCTTGATCCTGAAAAGTGGCAGGTTTTTAGCAGGTTTGTCATGTATTCATAGAAAATTTGATCCAGGACTTACTTTCTCAGTAAATAGGTAGCCATTTAATAGTCTTATTACCTCTTTGTATGATATGTGTTTGAAGTTAGCACTTCATGGAACAGAGTCCACTCAAATCACCAATAACTGTTTATCTAAGGGTAGAGATAGTAGTGATAATAATAGATCTCCTTATTCTGGCATCTTGCTCTAAAGGAGTTCACCAGGGTCTTACAAGGCACTTTTGTGGTCATTACTGCTTCTACTAGGCTGCTTGCAATCTTGGACCGATGAGCTAGTTCAGATGAAGTGGAAGAGAGCATTTCTTTTTTACCATTAACATAACTTACTTTTGGATTGCATGGTTTTAGACACAGTTTTACATTATACACTTGGTTTCCCCTTTCCTTACTTACATCTCCGTTAGTTTTATATTTCTTGTTCTGATTTTCAGAGATGTATTTGGGTTGGACATACCATCATTTGTTGGCCAGTTAAAGCTTCCTTTAATGCAGCCACCCCTTCCTGGTGAAATTATCTGTACCTTGGCGGATGAGTATACAATACATAGATTTCTTAGGGCTTTAACCTCAGGTAGGTCTTCCGGAAGGTAATAATTACCTAAGAGGACACTGGGGGCATGATGTGCATAAAGGTATTCTTTGCCTTGGATTACTCAGACATGGGCTTAGTTTTTATAATATGCCTTTGATCTAAGTGAACTGAGGAACAAAATAGGCAATCTAAATTAGGATACATTTCTTTTAAATATATTTTGAAAGACAATCTTAGATCGGTTGCTTTTCAATGCTGATCAGACACATATGTTTAATAATTACTGATTGCATCTTTTCTTCTTTTCCTAACATGTACTATTATAGGGCATCCTCTCTCTCTTCTGGCTTCCTAATCTCCAACCTTTTCCTGCTGTGCCTTCTATCTCATAGAGATAGTGTGGTTTGAAGCAACAAAAATGGATTTGGAGTTCTTCTTCTGCTAGGTACCAACACTGTGACCTTAGAAAATTGTTTTACCTCTCAAAATCTCATTTCCATAACCTATAAATAGTCACTGAATAAAAGAAGCCATCAAATGCACATCTTCAATTTCCATTAACCTTTTCCCATACAAATATCCAGGTCCTCTTTATTCAACTTCTTTTCCTTCTATCTTATCTTTCAACAGTAACCTTCTGTATTTTTTAAGTGTAATTCTTTTATTGCACTTTTGTTCCATCAATACTCACATTTTTAGTGTCTCTAGGGTTCAGTACACACACACACACACACACATATATATGGAGAGAAAGAGAGAGAGAGAGAGAGAGAATGCAAATCAGTACAAACAAAAGAGATTCTACAAAATTATGTTTCATCTTTGGTTGAGTTTTGAATTATGTGAGTTTTTTGTTTTCCTGATGAATGCAACTTCTGTGTAAATAAAAATAATAATTACTGTAAAAGTTTGTTAGATAATTCCTAGAGGAGGTAGAACTTGAGCTGGATCTTGAACAAAGTGATGCACAGGGAAAAAATGTGATGCATGCATAAGAGAACTGCTTGCAGAGAAAACTTGATAAAAACAAATAATTAGCCTGAATGCTTATATGATGAGAAAGTAATGGATAACTGGGTAAACCTAGAGAGCTCGTTAGAATTAAAAAATGCCAACCACAGTGTTGTACACTAGAAAAAATAATATTAAAATTTGTGTGTGTGGTGTGTGCAGTTGACTTGAGGGGGTGGTGAGGTCACAATGTGGTAGATTATTGCAAGCCTCTAGAGACTTAAAAGTAAAATTGCTTTAATATTAAAAATATTAAAATATATAAGTAAGTTCCTTTTTCTCCACATGAAGTTTTAAATGGATGATGGACTAGGTCTAGTATCACTTCTTTTTGTGTGTTAAAAGACTAAGTAATCCATGGGATGGCATTAATAGAATTATTCAAGTTTTAAAAAGTGGATGAGTTAGCACTATTACAGTTACAGGTGATAAAACCTTAATTCAAATTACATATTCAAGGGGGAATATTTTGGTTCATGACACTAGGAAGTTGAAGGGAGTGAATCTCATTAGTTTAAGGCACAAAAGGATCCAAGTTTTCAAATGACAGCATCATTTGAAATTGTATTACTATTTCTCTCCATTGCTCTGCTCTGTCCTCCTTTGTTGTGTTTTATGGTCATGACAGCTATTGCCATGAATGTATGGTAAGGTCACCTGGGTCTCATGCCTATATTCTAGCAGCTACCTATGTCAACATAAAGTGCTTCAGCAAAAGCCCCAATTTTCACTCTTATTGGACTTATTTGTGTGGCATCTCTTCACTGACCTCACAGTTTTAGCTGAGAAACTGGAAGATAGCAATTGATCAAGCCTGTTATAACTCTGTACTTGGTGGGGGTGGGAGAATTGAGGGATGGAGAGATGGCACACACCATCTCTGTCCTTTCCTGTACCATATGGATGAGAATGAGGAGGGCTGATTCCCCCCCCCCACTTTAAAGGAAAGCAAAACAAAACAAAGATTTGTTAAGATTTGTTATCAGTAAGAGTAATGTAGTTAATAGAGCAGAATAAAACAAAACATATATAAGAAGGAAAATGATACGCAAAACAAAACAAATTGAAATGTGACCAATGCAGAAATATCAGTTTATCTTTCTAACTAACTCATTGTATAGATTGCTAAGATTAAGGCAGTTAGCCAAGATATTTAGCTAGTTGTAATAGTCCACTGGAAATTAATGATAGATCCTAGATATCTTTATATTCATTTTTGGTTGAACTTTGAACTTTGTGAATTTATATACACATGCATAGAAAAAAAGATGAGAAAATTCAAGTTTAAAAATGATCAGAATATATGACTTTGCAATATGGGTAACCAATATCATCTGACTGCCAAATTGAAACAGATCTGTACAGAGTGTGTGTTTTTTGTGTCCCCAAAAGAATGGTTAGCTCACTATGGCAAATGCATATTTTGCCTTATAGCACATCCTAGATACATAGAATTATTATATTGTCCTATTATTTTGTTTTCAATTTATATTTTCTGGTACTTTACAATATGTTTAGTAATTACCTTAAGTAGTATCTTTCTTCTTTGTTGGTGACACTGTAGAAAATAATCTCGTGAAAATTGTTCATAAATAACTATCATAAACCTTAAGCCATTATTATACCAATACAACAACTTCCTGTGTATATTCTATTAATAATTTTGGGAAACTGATGACATCATGGTATTCATTGGTGATTCAGAGAGGGATCATATTTCTTACTGCTTAATGGAAGATGAAATTATACACTGGAAATGAAATTTTCAACTAGGATATTAAATCACATTGCAATTGGTTTAAAATGTGATGACTCTGGTGGGTATAGTGAAATGCAGAGTTATCAGTCTCTGGATTCTCCTATCTATATCATACATTTTCTTAGCAACAAGAATATTCCATTCTATTTAACATACAAACTATCTTTTCCTAGAAGAGATTGTAATTGAAGACCTACTCACTGCTCTTCCTTCTCTCACAGCCCAGCTGTTTATATTGCTCTGAGTTCCAGAATCATTGTGATACTGATGATGTCTGCATTCTTCCCTCTTAAACTTTTGGTTTTGTTTCATAAAACTGTTTTGGAGGTACTTCAATTGGTCGTTTATTCTGCAAACTTCTGAGCATCTTGTGTCTCATTACTGTTTTTCATAACACTCAGGTCGTATTTGGAAGCCCCTTCCAATGATACACTTTCAATACTTTCAATAGCCCCTAGAACTCTTGGCTTCAATATGTTAGTTCAGGACAATATCAGAAGGTAGCATGCTCATTTTAAGTGAGTTGGCCTTACTTTTTCATCGTAGTTTACTTCTTTGTCCCCTTGAATTTCCTTGTGCAGACCACCAGGATGTTGAGAGAGAGAAATCAGCTTTGTTAGATTAAATCATGTGTCCTAAACAATATCCACCCTGTGCCTTTACTTTATTTGTTTCCCCTTTGAATATTGCAGCCTGAGATCACCATACTTTCTTGCTTAGGCTTTCTGAACTGTAGCTTAATACTTAAAGTTTCACCAGAAAGCACACTAAGCATTTAGTAAAACACACAGTGTGGAATCACAGGAAGCAGGCACAATTCCCATTATTAAGACTGATGATCTTTAATGGTGCTCAAGAGAGGAGAACCTAGCAGTGTTTCCTCATTCCAGCATCTACCAATATGAAATAAATTTTTGGGAGTGCCGCCTGGTTGGCTCAGTTGGTTAAGCGCCGACTTCGGGTCAGGTCATGATCTCACGGTTCATGGGTTCGAGCTCTGCATTGGGCTCTGTGCTGACAGCTCAGAGCCTGGAGCCTGCTTCGGATTCTGTGTCTCCCTCTCTGTTCCTGCCCCTCCCCTGTTCATGCTCTGTTTCCGTCTCTCAAAAAGAAATAAACGTTAAAAAATTTTGAAATAAATTTTGGCAACTGGATGTTGCCTATAGACATATCTTCATGGGCAAGTGCCATAGATTATCCAAGGCTCTGAAGACTCTAAAACTAAAGAAGTCAAGGATTTGCCAAATTTAAGGTAGAAGACTATAGAAGAGTAATGTATCATTGAAGTGTAACACAATTATTTTTATTCTGCTAATTCTTCATATATAAAAATGGAGAAAGAATCTTTTATGTCACTATGTAATTCTGTAATTTGTTACTGTTAGATTTCCTATTACTATAAATAAATGTTTGCCAAGTCTGTAAGAAAGTGTTGAATTGGAATAATTTCAATTTTCCTCAAGTAATGCAATAGAGATTAATTTACTCCAAAGAGGTGATTTGAGGGACAGTACTACAGTGTGTATTAAATCATGAATCTCTGCATTTAACAGATGGCTGTCTGAGGAATTAGACCTGAAAAATTAGCTTTCAGTCTAGAGGACTTGCTGTTTTAATGCCCCTGGAGGAGACATATCTCTCACTGGAGAGCATCTAAGGAGGGAAACTGTCTACAGAATGTGATGTAATCACTACAGGAATAAAATCCTGAGTGTAATTCTGAGCAATTCCTTTCCCTCTGGGTAGACAAAGGCTCTCCATGGGAAGAACAACCTGGTCTCTAACACAAACACACAAAATGTTTAAGATTGCTATTTTGCATTATTTGGAATTACGAATAAGTCTGATGTTTGCTTTGGTTATCAGAAACAGCTATATTAAGTACAGCCTTGAGATAATCTTTATCAGGGAACTAGATTTATTTTCTTATTATCCTCATCTAAGAATTCAAGGATAAAGAAGACAGCAAGAGTGGCTTCCTTCCAGGGTTAAGTCATCCCCACATAAGGCTGATGCTGACAGCTCTGCAGGATTTGCTTTAATTCATCTGAGAACTGAGTGTGAGTGTGAGTGTGTGTGTGTGTGTGTGTGTGTGTGTGTGTGTGTTTCTGGTAATAATAAAATCAATGTATAGACCAAATAAAAGAATGTAAATGGCTAAAAAACTAAGATAAAAAAGGGAAATATAGTTTATGCTTCATAAACTAAATTAAAAATGAAATAGAAATAATAAAATTGGAGAAGATTTATTTTTAGTGAACTCCTATATTCTGCATTCATGTTAAATTCAAAGCATAATGCTTGGTCAGTATATAAATAACTTTTTCCCCAAAGCTTTGGTGAAGACTTATCTTGAAACAAGAAGACTTTAGTTGAAACGGCAAATAATGTATCCTATATTTCAGAGTAAAATTGCTATGCAAGTTGTCTTCTAATATAGAGATTACTATGTATTTACCAGGCAGTGGAGCTAGAAAGTAATCTTAAAGCTTCTATATGTCATTTCCTAAGTATTCATTTAAAGATAATTAAATGCTTAAACACATAAAACAATGTTGTATGCATGATGTCAGACATGATTATCATAAACCTGCCACCACAGTTCTTAAATGGAGTATAGGGGAAGGGCAGGTAAAGGAGATTTAGAAGGCATTTTAGAACAACTTACAAAGTACAATGGCTGTCTTTTATGTGGATTTTAAAACACTAGGGGTAATTTAAGTACTAATTCAAAAATTGTATTATTTTTTGCGAAGCTATAAATTAGTCCAATTCTTGATATCAGAGAGCACCCCATTGCAGGACACTGGGATTCGTATAGTTACATTTAAAAAATAATTGTGTGCATTTTATTTTATGTTATTATTTTTTTAACATTTATTTATTTTTGAGACAGAGAGACAGAGCATGAACGGGGGAGGGGCAGAGAGAGAGGGAGACACAGAATCGGAAGCAGGCTCCAGACTCTGAGCCATCAGCCCAGAGCCTGTCGCGGGGCTCGAACTCACAGACCGCGAGATGGTGACTTGAGCCAAAGTCGGACGCTCAACCGACTGAGCCACCCAGGAGCCCCTAATTGTGTGCATTTTAAAAGAAAAAGAAGACTTTCCTGCAACCAGCAATAGAGAAATATTGGCCAAGAGCTGCTGCAATAAACAGAACACATAAACAGCAAGTACAAAGTTCAAAACGTTATTTAGGGCTTGTTCTAGAATTGCCTTGAGACTAAAATCTCATGTAATGGGAGAAAATTTGGAAGTCCTACAGCCTGGCAAATTTATCTTTGAGTCACAAAAAGGCAGTCAAGGAAAAAAAAATGATTACTGACTGTACAGAAATATTAAACAAATCATTTTTAGTCAAAAAACTTAGAAAATTAGTTAAAAGTCCAGGGTTAATCCAGATATTTTCCTAAGAATTGTATAAATGTCTAAATATTAAGAATACTGGTAATTTATCTTTTTAAAAATGTTTTAATGATAATACCTATGAATCTATGCTAATTTTCAAGTATTTGGTGATGAAATAATTAGTGAAAAAATTCTGGGAAAGCAATTTAGTGTGTATGTGTGAGCATAGTTCTGTTTGGGGAAAAATTGCGAAGTGGCAGGATAGGTGGCTCACTGCAAAGTCACACCCACTATGCATCCCCTGGCACCAGATACTAAGCAACAACTTCAAAAAGTGTCATCATGACTTTTTGTTTTGAATTCTCAAGAGTAGTCAAATGTATATTAATTTTTAAATTTTGTTTGACTACACAATTTTTATAAGGATTGAATGAGATAAGCATTTATAAGTTTATTAAACAGATACATTCTAGCTTAGTTAGGGTAATGGCTGTTCAGAATTTTAGAAACTGGATAAAAAATAGCTTGTTTAAAAATTTTCATATAGGTAAAAATGATGATAGGACAGATTGAAAACTTTAATGTGGCAAAAGAAGGCAGTACTTCTCTTCATGATAAAGAATGACCCATGAAGTGACTCAATTTTCATATGTATTTTTAAGGCTGAACACACACAAGGGTCAACTGCAATGTAAGACTAAGAATTTCAATGTCTCATTACAAGATTGCCTTAGAGAAAATAAAGTCAAAGGGTGATGTAAGTAAGAAGAGGATATGTGTATGTATCCTTCTAGAAATTTAGGTCATTGACATTAGGAAATTCACAGTATTCATGGTTAAAAAGTAAAGATTAATATCATGTACCTGTTTCGTGAAAGAAATTCTCAAAATGTATACAAGATAGGCAGGACAAATGTATACAACATCTCAGTCTTCCACAAGATACAAAATAACTTGATCTCTTCAACACAAATATGATTTAAAATTTCCACAAATAATAGCATGGAAATACTGTATTAAAACGTCCTTTTTGATAGTGTTTTCTGGCCTTCCGCACTGTGTCTATTCTGAAATAGACCATCCATGCAGATAAGTATAGAAAGATTCATGCATGCAGATACACATGCCCTTTGTACACATGTTACTGTGTGAGCCTGTTTCTGAAAACACCGTGACATCAAGGAAAAATAAGATACTGAAACAAACTGGTATCTTTGTTGCTCTTCAATTCAGTACAGATTTCTAGAAATTGAGAAACTACGTTTACTCAGAGAGTGATGATAAACATACAACCACAAAAAAGGGGTACATTTGGAATAGAATGCAAAATCCCTTTGAATATTTAAAATGAACCCTAGGCTCTCAAAGATACTTGGGCTTTTGAAAAGATGCTTGGGGTAATGCATTCAGGCTCAGAAGGCATGCTCCTTCTTCCCTTTTGCTAGGAAGAGTCATTTCCTTCGAAAGTTAAGAGATGCATGGAGTCTAGACATCTTATAGTCTCTGTTAGCTTTGTGATTGTGTAATTGTGATGAGATTTCTTTGGCTGGACTTATTTAAGTAGATATTGGATCACCATTTTGATAAGGAATTATAGGGAGAAATCAAGTAGATTTTCAGTTGAATTCAATAAGACTGGAATTCTCTCCAGCTTCCAGATTTAAATAAAACTAGGAGGTCTTCCTGTTACTCCTCTAAAGAAATGAAATTTTACATGCAGTTTTAGTACTTGGATTCTGGTTTTCTTTTATTCCCTACCCGGCAGCTAAAGTTTTTAAAACGTTAGTTCAGCTTTTCACATTGTTATTGCAGAATTTAGCATGGAAAAATGATCTCTTTTTTTAAAGTATTATAAGTGTTGATGAAATTTCTTTAACACAGTTACATATGTATTATATATACATATATAAGGACATATATATACAGACATCTATAAGTACATAGGTACATTGATTTTCTTCTTCATTGTTTTCAGCAATATATTTTGAAAAGCAAACAGTGGTAGGTTTCTTAGTAACAGTAGTTTACATTGTGTAATTTCTGAAATGTTAGATATATTATTTTTGTTATCTGTAGCATAAAATGCATTACATTAAAATTTTTGATTTTCTAATATATTTTCCAGAGAGAGGAAAACTAGTGTTTCTCTTTTAAAAATTTTTTTATTATCTTTTATTGAAATTTTTTAATGTTAATTTGTTTTTTTTTTGAGAGAGAGAGAGAGAGAGAGACAGAGTATGAGCAGGAGAGGAGCAGAGAGAGAGGGAGACACAGAATCTGAAGCAGGCTCCAGGCTCTGAGCTGTCAGCACAGAGACTGACATGGGACTCAAACCCATGAACTATGAGATCATGACCTGAGCCGAAATCAGACACAACTGACTGAGCCACCCAGGTGCCCCACGAACTAGCTTTTTTTCTCTCTCTCTGCATAGATTCTTTCATATGTGTGAAGAATAAAAAAGGGTTTGTATTTGTATGTCTAATATAACCTGGTATTAATGGTATGTGAATGCCTATCATCTCTCATATCTCCATGTAATACACACTCAGTGCTGCAAATAGAGTATTTAGGGGCTCAAGCCTCCCTTTTAAATGCTTGGAACCTTCTGATCAACTGATAATTAGTCATTAAAAGCTCAGTTGTCCTCTAACAAAGGTTTTAAAAACCTAAGAATATACAGAAATCCCAGCAGAAAAAATGATTGTTTCTAGAGATTGCAGAACCTAACATCCTTGAATTGGAACCATTACTGATTATTAAAACCCTTTTGCCTAGTTCTCCTGCTGTGCGCGGCATCGTACTGTGAAAAGCAGGCACCAGTGTGGCACAGCTGGAAATAAACATAACAGGATTGTAGAGCCCAAAATCTGAGAATTTATAAAACTTTTGTCCCAGAGAATTTAAAGTGCAATAAGTGAATCTAATGGTGCAGGTAAGTTTGCTTATTGACTAGAGTTGAAGGTGTTTTAACTATTTCAAGACATGGAGTCATTTTTATAAATGGTTTTAACAGGAAAATACAGGCTATACTAAAATCTTGGATCTCAGACTGTACCTTCTGTCTTAAAATTTCTTTTTTTTTTAAATTTTTAAATGTTTATTTCTTTTTGCTAGAGAGAGAGAAAGAGAGAGAGACAGCAAGTGAGCATGAGCAGGGGAAGGGTAGAGAGAGAGGGAGACACAGAATCTGAAGCAGGCTCCAGGCTCTGAGCTGTCAGCACAGAGCCCAACACAGAGCTCAAACCCATGAACCGTGAGATCATGACCTGAGCTGAAGTCAGATGCTTAACCAACTAAGCCACCCAGGCACCTCTAAAATTTCTTCATGTGCAGGTCATCTTAGAGGTCCTTTTGTGATTTTCGATAGGAAATATTTTTTACTTTATCTTATTTGAAAACCAAGAATATTGACTTCTTGTCTCGTCGATATTTTGTTTCCTCTCTAGGATAAGATACTAAAGCCAGACTCATTATTTATTTTGGGTTTTTCATATATTCAGGGCTTACTGTAAGTATCTGAAGTGGTATAAGTATCTTGTGAGTTAAAAATACATTGGGCAATACTGAAAACATTGGTCAGTGCGTGCAAAGAATATGTACAATACAAAGGTTTTTGCTATGCCCATTTTGGAAATGATTGTGTTACAATAATGGAATTTGTAACTTATTTAAAAAATTTAAAGTCATGAAATTTTTTTCAGGAGCTGTGGGATGCACATCTATTAAAACTTATACCTCAGGAAAAAATTAGACTGACCCGTGTTTTAAAAACTTAAAGAGACCCTGGAGGCTATAAAAAAAGAACATACCTATGACAATTAATGCTAAAATGTATGCTAATTAAATGAACATTCAAGCCCATGCAACACTGACAGAGAATTGTGAAGAAACAGGACACAAAACTGAACAAAAACATAAAAAACAACTCTTGACCGTTAAAGCATTATTAGGAAATAATAAAATGTAGAACTTTCCATGGAATTACATAGCATACTACTACAAACAGTAACAATTTTATATAATACTCTTACGCACATATTTTGTATTGGGTGCAATGTTTTAAATATTTTATGAAGTAATAAAATTTCCATAAAACGTGGTGAGGAAGATACTATTTTTATCCCCTTGTATGAAGATAAAGAAAGGGAAGCACAAGGGGCTAGTGACTTGCACTTTGTTTCCCAGTTGGAAAATTGCACAAGCATAAGGAAATACAAATGGAAAGCATTTATAAGCTTCAGAGACTAGTTGAGAAGCCGTTTTGTGGCTGAACCTATTATTGCTGCACTAAATTTAGAAGTCACCATTTGTCTCATGGAAGCTTACTAGCATAGCTATATTGGCCATTTATTGCTTTTAATATAAAATTAGCCTAAAAAAATTTACCTTGGGTAAAATAGATTTTTCTTTAATTAAAGGGTCAGTTGTCCAGCTTCCATGTCAGGTCAGAGAAAAGACAAGCATCTATTTTTTGTTTCTAAACTATGCTTAAAAGGAAATATATCGGTGACATTCTTCTGGAGCTGATTCTTTTAGATGACTATAGGACTCCATCATGGCATCTCTCTGTTTGTCTGTCTCTCTCTTTATCTCCCCCCTTGCCCCTCAGCCTACCCAATCTCTCAACCTCTGTCCACATACACATTGTGTAAATACAAGGTTAATCTAATTTGAATCTGATCTTTTACAACTCTGCTTATCCCTAAAGGCTGGAGTGAAAACATGGGACCAACACTAGACCAAACCTGAAAGAATGTTATAACTAGTGATTGAGGTATTTCTGGGTTAGGGTAAAGAATATACCAGGGGGAAATCTATACACCAAAGAGCAGTTTGTCAACATTTGTATAGAAAAGAGAAGATTGATGGATTGTATTTGTATTTATGTTATTGAAACTGGTCATGCACTCTCGCTTTGCCTACCTGATGAGAAGACTATAAAAGACTCTTCTCTGTGTGACACTTTTATTGAGATAGATGTGCCTCACTCAGATCTTGGTGGTTCATGTTCTGAAAATGAAGTGCTTCATCTGAAATGGAGGAAAGACTCTGAAAGCTGTTGGGAAGTATTTGACTTCTCAAATGTTTTCTTGTGGTTTCTTCACTTGTATATTTTAACTTTAACTTGTAACTTTTGGCAAAGACGTAGAGAAAAGGGAACCTGTGTATGCTGTTGATGGGAATATAAATTGGTACAGCCCCTTGGAAAATGGTAAGGAGGTTTCCCAAAAAATGAAAACACAGAACTGTCATAGGATCCACTAATCTCACTTCTGGGTATTACTTGCAGAGTGAAATCACAACCTCTGAGACTTATCTGCACTCTGTGCGCATTGCAGCATTTTTCATATTAGCCAAGGCCTGGAAACAATGGAATAAGTATCCATTGACAGATATATGGCTAAAGAAAATGAGGTATATGCACAATAAAATACTATTCATCCATAAAAAAAATACAAGAAAATTTTGGGGGCATCGGGGTGGCTCAGTTGGTTAAGCATTTGACTTTTGATTTTGGTTCAGGTCATGATCCCAGGGTCATGGGATTGAGCCCCACGTTTACCCCATGCTGAGTGTTTCCCCATGCTTGGGATTCTCTCTCTCTGTTGGCCCTTCCGCTGCACTTTCTCTCTCTCACTTTCAAAAGAAAAAAAAAAAGAAAAAAAAAAGGAAAGGAAATTCTGCCATTTTTGATAGAATGGAAACATGGATGGACCTTGAGGTTATCATGCTAAATGAAATAAATCAGAGAAAGACATATACTGTGTGATCTTCTATGTGGAATCTAAAAACTGAACTCAGAAACAGAAACTAGAATACTGGTTGCCAGGGGCCTGGTGGGTGGGGGAAATGGGGAGATGTTGGTCAAAGAATACAAACTTGCAGTTATGAGTAAATTCTGGGGATATAATATATAGTAATGTGAATATAGTTAATACTGTATTATATACTTGAAAGAGAGAAAATCTTAAATGTTATCACAAAATTGTAGTTATGTGAAGTGATAGATTTGTCAACTAACTTTATATTGGTATTTTATAATATATACATGTGTCAAATCATCATATGGTACATTATAGAAGTTTTTTTAATGTTTATTTTTGAGAGTGCAAGCAGGGGAGAGGTGTAGAGGGAGGGAGACAGAAAATCTGAAGCAGGTTCCATGCTTTAAGTTCAAAGCCCTTTGTGGGGATCATACCCATGAACTGTGAGATCACAACCTGGGTTGAAGTCAGATACTCAACCAACTTAGCCACCCAAGCACCCCAATCATATGGTACATTATAAAATTACACAGTGTTATGTGTCAATTTTATCTCAAGAAAGCTAGGGGGAAAGTTTTATGAAGTCTTTTGAGTTCTTTCAAAAATCCAAATACCAATAGTATGATAAATAGATATATACATGTATATGCATATATATACATACTCATATATATACATATTTTCAAATACACATACATATGCTTTATTTATTTATGTTATTTATTATGTAATTAGTGATTGCTTGTTAAAAGCCAGACACTAACTGAAAATGTGGTGTGTGCAGCACAAACAAGATGTGGTTCTGCCCTGAGCTACACAGACTTTTTTTTTTGAAGATTTTAAAGTAAGCCAATGACTGTGACATTAGGTAATAACGACTCAATGCAAAAGAAGAGTCACATACATAGTAATAGGGTTATGAATGAAAAAAAATGATTTGGTCATATAATAATTGAATGTAATAAAACAGTCCTTCATAACTTACCGTCAGATGGTTGAGCTAACATCGTTTTTACACTATGTTCTCACCCAGCGGGTTGCAAGGTCTCAGTCCAATCACTTGGTGTGTCTGATCTCACCTGCACATTAGGGTTCAACCATTTCCTTCTGCACTAATAATACTCAAAGGCATTTCTCTCATCTTGATCTGTTTTTGACGCTCCACTGAATTTTTTTCAGATGATATCAACTGATCTAAGGCAGTTTGGTTACAAACAACTATTTGAACTAGTGAAAGTTAGTTTCAGACCAACTTCTGCCATACATATAGAAATTATTAGTAAGCAAGTACGAAGCAGTTTATGTGACCCATTGTCTACACTTAGAGTTTGGGTTCTCTACCATTTAAGATGTTCCTTGCAGGGAAAAGGTCCCTGTGGGGAGATGTGAATATATTCCAGAATGGTATTTTGCAACCTATTTATCATGAGAGACCATTCTATTTTTCTTATTTCTACTTTATCCTAGACTAAAATGCTTTTGTAAAATATGTCAGTGTTTTCACAGTGTAAAAATACATAGTTGTGATTTTAACAATGAATGTCCTTATATTAAGTCATCTACTATACTGATTAAAGGATTTATTTTAACCTAAAAAAAAACATTTCTAATATTTATTTTTCAAATACCAAAACAATAAAGGAGGGAAGGGGTGCTAAAGCATTTGTAGCAGCCTCTAGGACAGCCCTTTTTGTTGAAAAATATGTGGCCATCCCTGGAGAATGAATTATCAGTCATGATAAATGACTATCCTAGGTTGGTAGCTAAAACATAATACTATCTAAAATGAACTGTTCAAAAGTAAATTATAGTTACCATCACCCATGGTCTATTATCTCAAGCTCTGTGAGTCTCACACTCAACTCTTCATACCTTATAAACTTTGTTCTCCTTCTGTATTTTGTTTATAGAACTCTTAAGTTCATTTATAGTGGTAACTCCTGTTTCTCTGCTGCCTGTCTTTGACATATTTGTTCCATTTTAAAAAGACAGAATGAGGTGAAAATATAGCAGACTGACTTTAGCTTCTAAGTATGTAATTGGTCCTCATACCTAAGCATCTAAAAATACTCATTAGTTGAATCTGCTAACTAGATGTAGGTTTCTAGCTCAGAAATGAAATAAAGTCACGTTCTGAGTTAATCAGAATTTTGTTTTGTTGATTTCCCCCCCTAAATTGGACCAACTCCATTTGTTCTTGATAGGATTTTGATTTCTGTCACTATGTCAGCTGATCATAGGTGTTAAAGAAGCTTGAGTCAATTGCCATATCTGTCTGTACTGTCCAATGAAAATACTAGTGAGTATGGGTAGAGGTTTGGGGCAGAATTCTTCTGTGTTACAGATCCAATATCTGTGCCTTCTGAAATTTGATAACAACTTTAGGTTCTTATAACACTGTACTTCTCTGATTTACAAATTGTGCTACCTTCGAGGTGCCTGGGTGGCCTAGGAGGTTAAGCGACTAACCCTTGATTTCAGCTCAGGTCATGATCTCATGGGTTTGTGAGTTCGAGCCCTTTGTTGGGCTCTGCACTGACAGCCCAGAATCTGCTTGGTATTCCCTCTTTCCCCTCTCTCTTTGCCCCTCCCTCACTCAATCACCCATGTGCACTTGCTCTCTCCCTCCAAATGGATAAACTTAAAAAAAAAATAAAAAACCAAAAAACTTGTGCTACTTTCTACCTACTTAACTCAGTACATCTGCTTATTTTTCCACTACTTGGATTAAAGACCCATGTTAAGTCCTTTTCTGAATATCTTTTAAGTCTGCTTTCAGATCTGTTCCTGCCTTTTAAAGCCAGGATATGGTACTTGGCAAGAGGTAAATTAAAGTTTTGGCAAAAGCTATATTTACTTGTAGTATGTAACAATTCATATTCATATTTGCAGGGCAGAGAAGATAGACTATTTTAATAAACAAGAAATCAGGAGTAGAAAAGTCCTTTGGTCCATTTGGAAAAGTCCAAATGGCCATAGCAATCTTTACAGTGCTCTCCCCCATTGGT
The DNA here is from genome assembly GCF_023721935.1 of Panthera uncia. NCBI lineage: Eukaryota > Metazoa > Chordata > Mammalia > Carnivora > Felidae > Panthera > Panthera uncia. The sequence goes on along the minus strand of NW_026057577.1, from coordinate 77,761,369 downwards.
ATCTCCAGATTTTTAAAAATGATGGTAATTATTACTAGCAGGCTAAAAATTTATCACATAATCACTGAAATTCTTAGGTAGGGTAATATTTATTCTTAGTGTGGTAGCTATAGTGATTGTTTTATGCCTGTGCCCATATTATATAGCTACGTGGAAAGGTAATTTATTTTAGACATAGGGTGGGATGTGGGGGGTTATATTTTTTTAAAGTTGGCCACAATGATTATTCTCTATCCCCTCCTCTTATAACTGGGTGGAACTTTTAAAAACTATTGATTTATATATTTTTACTGTTATAAGCAATAAAGTATACTAAAATTGATACTATGTGATTTTTGAGGTTATGTCCTAAAATTTGGTGCTACTTCTGCTTTGTGCTCTAGAATACTCTTGAAGCTTCCTACTATTATATAAGAACTGTTATTTTCTAGAGATTTCCATGGTGTGAAAAAAAGCTAAAATTAGCTGATGTGCAGAGAGACCACATAGAAAAATCTTGAGCAAAGAATTAAAGCAGAGTCTGTAACCCATTTGTTTTCTGATTAAGGAGTTGGGAGAGATGTTTCCAGGGAAAGAAAGATGACCCCGTCTAATTTCACCACAAATAAATGACACCCTGTTAAATGGGAAAATAATACTTCGTAGGAGAAAAGCCCTGCTCTGTAGAAAGCACCTCAAGGGTGTTCCAGGTATATGGTTGCTTCTCGTAAATAAACCTATACTCTAGATTTATGAGACATGACTCTTCAGAGAATACAATATAAGCTATATTCTGATGTGATAAGCAGATGTTTTGTGACATAAACACATTCTGTTGTGTTAAATAATCTAAGGGGTATCTGTGTCCTTTGATCGCTTGTATCCTCGAAATTAGTGAAATTTGTACTGGGTAAGATTTCTGATTTGAGTCTCATTTGACAATCTAATGCTTTATGTTCAGTTTAAAATGTCACATTGTCATATTGTAGTAAAAATTAGTATAATTCAGGCTTTCAATTCTGATACCTTAAAACTATACTTTAATATATTTTTTAATTAAAGATAGATTTAATGATATTCTTTCTTAGTAGTTGGCAGAGAAAATCTTTTCTCTTTACCTTTCTTCCTCCAGAGAATTCTTGGTGGCATTATTTTTCCTATTCCAATCTGTATTTAATATAATTTTGTCATGTCCTGAACTGAGACAGTTTTATTGGCAAAATATCATGTTTGTAATATTGGGGTTTCCTACTCTGGTACATGAATCTTCCCTCTGTTTTTCTGTCTCTTTTGTTTTTTTATATACATATTTGTATTTTTATTTAGTGAATGCCTATGAATTATTTCTGTTTAAAAGCATAATATGTATTTAATTGTAACAAAAATTCACATAAATTTGTATAAAGAAGAAAACATTGCAGTTTTCTCCAAACTTTTTCATTGTCCCTTTACTGTTTTATCATTCACTGTGCCTCCTTCCACAACCATTTTATTGTGCTGATACCAATATAGACAAACACATACACAAATACACCCACACAGAGGGGTGTTTATTTCCTTAAAATGATATTATCAAATTTAGATGTATCCCATTCTATTTTCTGGTTAGTAATTGCTGCTACACGGAATAGGTTTTGCTTTCATAAAATGTAGTTTCCTGTCATTTTCAGGTAAATTATCATATGTGAATAATGCTAAAATTACATTCACATTTCAACTCTTTATGTCTATTATTCTCTTTCTTGTTAATACTTTAGCTAGGCCTTAGAGAAGAAACTTGACTGCTAATGAAATTGAGAAACATTCTTGAATTTTTTATGATCTCTCATTTTGTTGGTAATGTCAATAATTTGTCTTTTATTATTATCACAATAGACATCAGTGTCTCTTCCAAAATTATCAAATTTTTTGTGGCATAATTAAACAATAATTAGAAACTTCATCAAATATAATATTACAAGGACATAATATTTGAATAATATATAACAGAATAAGTTGTTTTGTTAAGCTTACCAGTGTTTGGCATTCTTTTCATCTTAATATAAACACTACTAGTTTATTTTTTTTTTAATTTTTTTTTTTTAGACCAAAGAGTTTTATTTACAGAAAGGTCATGGAGAATTAACAAAATTTTATGAACACAATTTTGTTAGCAATAATAAACAGAAACAGCATGGTTTAATCTATATCACTTGTTATATAATACACATTAAGATATAGTTTTCATGCTACACTTATCCATTAGTTTCTGTTCCAATTTTTAAATCTAGAAATAAGGCAGTACACATGGAACAGATTTACTACATGCTTTTAAATTACGATTCCTTCTATATCAGATATTGTCAATTTTAAAGCCATCTACAAATTAAATGGCCTTTCCATTATAATTGCTAAATTTAGAGATATAAGCACCAAATGGAACTCAAAATACATAAAATAAACTGTCACAAATTCAAAAGGAAAACATTACAGTAACAGTATCATAAATTAACAAAGAATACTGCAGAAGTAAGATACATCAAAAGTTTATTATGATTAAGTCTAGAATGTTTTTTACTTGCATTCTTTTCCATCGAGTTGAAAACACCAAGGTACTAATTGAATGTGAAAGGACCATTTATAAATTGTAGGTGGCATGTGTCATTTTATGGATGAAAGGAAGAGGGACTATGTGCTTTGATTTGCAAATAATGTTCTTTGTCCAAGTAATCCTCAGTGTTTCCATTATCCTCGAATGACAAGATTCATTAAGTACTGTGTGAAAAAAGAGACCATCCTTTTACTGATGGAAGGCTTCTAATCTTATTTGGGTTGGATCTTCTGGATGTCTCAAGGCAATTCCATTACGCAGGAGCAGCTCAATATATGGTGGCCAAAAAGAATCACTAATTTTGACATATGGATCATGTGGAACATCAAATAATCTATTTAAAAGAATCTCTAACATTTCATGCAGTGTTATCAGCTGTGCAGTTGATTCTTGAATGTTTGTCTTTTTCTTTTTCTTTTTAACATTTCTATCAGGCAGAGGAAAATGATCTTCCAGAAATTCATCCAAGGTAATCAAGAGCTTTTCCTTATATTCTTTTATATCATGCGTTTTAGTGTTCAGCTCATCTAAGATTCTTGATTCAGAAATTGTCACAACCTAATTTTTCAATTCACTGTGCAGTACATTAAGAGATTCCAATATCTGTTGTTGTTCCTCCAACCACTGTTGCTCCCTTTCCAAGTCTTCCTTTAACTTTTCATTCTTTGACTGAAGAGTAGAGAGTACCAATTCAAGATCATGTCTCAATTTTTGGAACTCTTCTTCTCCTAATGTTACTAGAACTTCTTCATTCAGAGGAACTATTTCAGGATTTTCTTTCTGCCATTGACTGAGTTCAGCAGTCAAACATTTCACTTGCATAATTAATAATGACAGCTGAGCATTTGAATCAGTGAGTGTCTCAGTTCCAACAAGTGATAATTTTTTCTGACATTCTTCCATGTCTTTCCACATTTCGTCACATTCCTTAATAAGTTCTTCTTCAGCATTTGTAACATCTTCCATATCTGTACTACTATCTGGGTCTAGATCTTGCTGATTCACTGACATGTGCCTTGTGATATTTTTAGCCTTATAAGAAAAAAAGCTGTGTGACGTTGGGCAAGGCACTTAAACTGTCTCTGCCTCGGTTTCCTTACCTCTTAACCACCACACAGCCACGGACTGCAGGCCACCTCCTAAACACTACTAGTTTAATTACTGTTAAAAATGGTACTTGTTTTGTTTTTTATCTTGTTTAGGGTTTAAGTGAAATGTTCAATGCAATAATTCCTATTTGTTGATTAAAACAGTAAAACTTTAAGTTTAATTCTGTGTATACCTTTGTGAAATAGCATATATAAAGATAACATATATTAAAGATAACATAAGAAATCATATATTAAATATATATTTTATTAAATATCATGTTAAGTAAATACACATATATATACATCTATATAGTCTTTAATTTCTGTAAAAAATTGTTTTTAATGTTTATTTATTCCCGAGAGAGACAGAGACAGGGTGTGAGTGGGCGAGAGTCAGAGAGAGAGGGAGACACAGAATCTGAAGCAGACTCCAGGCTCTGAGCTGTCAGCACAGAGCCTGACATGGGGCTCGAACTCACAAATTGTGAGGTCATGACCTGAGCCAAAGTTGGACGCTTAACCAACTAAACCACCCAGGTGTCCCTTTAATTTCTAAATAGTATATATTCAATTCAGTTAGAGTTAATTTATATGTTATTTAGTACTCTTAAAACATTTTCACTGTTTTGAATTACTTGAGGTTGATTTTATTTGTTTTGAAAAAAGACCTTAATTGTTTCCCAGTGAACAGGTATTGTCTTGTATTATATTTGTCTTTAGGTGTTTACTGAGATTTTCTTTATATGCCACTATGGAAATAATTTTAGTAAATGCTTCTTGAACATTAGAAAAAATATATACTTTTATTTGTAGGTCACAAAACTAAATAAACACACACACACACACAAATGTGCACATTTAAAATCAGTCTTTACAACACCAACAGTCCTCAATATATGGTCCATGGCCCCATATGGGACCTAACACACTTTCAAGAAGTTCACAAGGTCAAAACTATTTTGACTACCACCAAATCTCATCAGGAAAGTCCTGAACATTGGGAAACTCCAGCTCAGGCTGGCAGATTCAAGTTTTCCAAAGTTCTAATTTCCCTTGAAAGAGAAAATTTTTATCCTGACTATAATACTGCCAGTTATTTTCCCTTTCCCTGAAAATAATGTTCATGGCTTCAATAAAACATTATTAAGTGAAACTGACTTTTTAAAAAACTGTGCGTGATGGAAAAGATTCTATGAATAGAAGTACTTTTCTGATATTTGATACAAGTACATTTGATATTAACAAATGTAATATTTTGATTATACCAAGATTCTTAATAATTAGATACCATCACAAATGTTAATTATGTACTACTTGGCATTAATTATTGAAAGAAAATAGCTCCCTTTTTGATTTATAAAACAGTAGTAGGCAAATATGAGTATGCATTTATTATAAAATATTTAAAATATTATACAAATTGTTGGTGAATATAAAAGTCTAATTGCTACAATATATTCCTTAAATAACATATTTACATGTATAAAATAGATGTCCAAATCTGTGATATGACTAATTTTCAAAAACAAAATGTACAGTTCAATGAACAGTTTTGTTTTCTTTGGGGAAAACACTAGATAGGTTATAGATGAGAATTAAAAGAGTCAATCTATCAAGAATGACATTATAATTATGGCAAATGTCTTAGTAGGAAACATGAATTGATTCTTATACTTAGGATCTGTTTTCCCTTCAGTCCAATTTATCAGCTTGGCAAGTGTGAATAACCTTCATGGCTTTCTAGTCTTGTTACCTCTTTAAACAAGAAGACATTTTATATTTTACTTTTTCAGACAAGACATTTAGCAGATCCATTCCAAGCAGGAAGTAAAGAAGACCACAAATATAAACAAAATAGTATATGTTAAAGCTGTCTTTCCAAGGGATGTCAAACTTTTGAGCCAAATTTCCCCAGTAAGAAGATGATTAAATAGTCAAATTTGTTCACACTCATACCCTGCTCATAACAGTTTCACGTAAAATATATAAATAAGAAAGCTAACATGTTATTTGAATTTCACACCTAATCTCTACTAGATGCCAAGGTGTATTAAAAATAAGTGCTTCGGACATGGTAATTATATTCACCAGACATGTGTAAACATGTAATTGACCCTAATGTTCTCAACTTTCAAACTTAGGTAACGGTGTGAGTGATCCATGTGTGCTAAGGACATGTAGTAGTTTCACTCCTAGGGGGATCATTTCTAAATAACTTCCAAAATAAAAATGTTCCCAGTGCACAATAGGCAGGATAATATATGACAAAAATTGAATGGATGCATGCATCTCAGTACTGGATGAAGCAAAAAAAACCACATTTATTGCATAGCACATAGTAATCATTGTGTAAGGCTGCAATTGGGAGACTGAAGGAGGTATGCAAAATACATATATGGCATAATTCATGCCCTCTACATTTACAACTTAGTTGACAAGGATGACCTTGTCTTCCTGTATAACAACAATTAAGTGTCAGTCCAAGTGTTGCAGGGGAAAAACCCAATGAGCATGTGGTGAAAATGCTAAAAGAAGGCTTAGCTAATCAGAAATGATGTTTTACTGAATAATATACTCATGTTCACCAGACTTTCCCGAATGCCACTGTGAATATTCCTAAAGGTCTCTACTAGAGACTGTTTATACAATTTCTTTTAGAATGTTTTATTAAGACCACCTTTTACAATTTGCCTTACTCAGAAATCTCAAAAATACATTTTTGCCCTTTAATCAACACCATAGGTATCATTGTATGTGCAAATTTATTGACTTTTTCTCCCACATTTTTATTTAAATTCCAGTTAGTTAACATACAGTTTAATATTAGCATCAGGTGTAGAATTCAGTGATTCAGCATTTTCATACAACACCTGGTGATTGTCACACGTGCCCTCCTTAATCCCCATCACCTCTTCAACCCTTTTCATAGGAATCTAAAATCTACCTACATAGGATACACATATAATACTTGCTGACTCTGTGAACATGATTGTTGTTTATTTTATAGAACTATATATAAATTATTAGACATCTCAAAATGTTTATTTGTATGATGGCTGGGGGAGGTAGAATAATGCCCTCCCCCATCAAGGCGTCTATGTTCTAAACCCCAGAACTTGGGAATGTTACCTTACATGACAAAAGGGACTTTGCAGATGTGACTAAGGGTACTAACCCACAGATGGGGAAATTATCCTGAATTATATAGGTGGTTCCAGTTTAATCACTCAAATCCTTAAAGAAGAGAGCACCTTTGCTGACATAGATGTTATAGAGATGGGAAAGGAGAAGAAATTTCAAGCAGGAGAGAGACTTGATCTGCTGTTACTAGCTTTGAAAATGTAAAAGAGAAGCATAAACCAAGAGATTTGGGCAGTTTAAAGCTGGGAAGGCCCTCGGCTAATACCTAGCAAGGAAATAGGGATCTCAGTCCTATAACTTCAAAGGGCTAGAGTCTATGACCCAAATGAACAGGAAATGGATCCTCCCCTAGGTCCTCTAGAAGGGAGCACAGCTCTGCCAAAGACCTTGATGTTGCTCCACGAGACCCATGTTGGATTTTTGACCGACAGAACTATAAAATAATTTTGCCTTGCTTCGGCCACTAAATTTGTTATGACAGTAATAGAAAACGACTACCTTTTTCTGTCCCACTGCACTTGAGGGATAGAAGACTCTTATCAGTGATATTTTGCTATAGAATTTCTGTGTTCATTTGTGCTCATTGAAGTGTCAGATTTACACATGGCATTCAAATGTGTGAAAAGCCAAATAAACCACTTTAATTTTTGTGATTAATTAAGTATGAATTGTCATTTAGCATGCCTTGCTGTTCTTGTGATTTCCGTCATGCCTGCTGGTTTACCAAGGCCCCAACCTTGCTTGTATTCACATACTTAGGGGGTTGAGTGCAGGCAGGATTTACACTGTGGTCCTTGCTTTTGATACCTCTGCACATACTAGAAAAAAATGTGTTCTGAAGATTTGGCATTTCCTTTTGCTCCCAAAGGATATCATGTGAAGGTCCTGAACTTTAAAATGTTTATCTGTCTTGTCAAGCTGAAATGTAAAGTCCTCACTGAATTAAGCATAATAGAGTCTTGGACAGCACTTTACCTTTTATAAAAATAATTAATTCACATTATAGGCATATCAAAAATCCAAACATAACAGTTCACATGAACATTTTGTCCTGATAAGTGTTCTTTCAAGAGACTTTCTCAACTCATAAATTTGAACAATTTAATAATCAGAGCTATTGTGAGAATAATCCATTATTACTGCCAAAAATAAGACATGTGAAAAATAGATATTTTTCTTATTTGCCTATATTCTAGCAATATATTTTGCTATTTTAGTCAGTAGAAAAAAAGATATCTAAAAGAGAAACTTCCTTATAAAAGTGTGAAATGCTATATTTTAAATGAAATACCTGGTTTTAAAAAGCAGCTTTTTTTCTCCCCATTGGGAAGATGGTCTCTCTTTATCTAAGTGTTGATAACATAGAAAGCTAATTTTTTACTGTTGGAGGAATTCATTTGTAAGGGGTGTATTAAATGGCCTCATGTTTATTCTAAATCTTGACTCTTTTTAAGCCACATCATGAAAATATAGACTGCTATTATCAAAGATTATTGATGCCTTTCTTTGGCATTTTCTATTTCTTAAAAAAATTCATAGCAAACACATGTGATAGGCACATGGATGGTTTTCCATTCTGTAGTTTACTGAATTCCAAGAATGTACAGTAACATCTGTGACCTATGGTTTGGTTCTTCTGCTTATCTGTCATCAAAATTACACCAAGTACTCTTTCCCCTTGTGAAACACATCACCTGGTATGCTTTGAGTTGGGGTTTAGTATAATTAATTTGAATTTAATAATTTGATTATTTACTGACATGATGCAATGAGCAAAGTGCTGTGGGGGCAGAGTGCTGGACAGTATGAGTTTTGAAAATGAAGGAGACCTGATATTCAGGAGCATACATGGCCTCAAGAAATGTCTCAAAAAAGCTAATTGCTTTTTTTGAGTAAGAGTTATGGTAAAAGTTATATTCAGTAGGTAGAATGCCCCTCAGATTTTTGGTTTGGGGTGTTCTTAAAACCTTTTGGCACTGAGAAAGGCACAATGATAATCACCTTAAACCACAAAAATTGATGGGCTTTTTCTTTGCTACATGTTTTTTAATCTACCTTTAAGTATCTTCCTCTTCCCCACTTTTTAACTTTTATTAGTAACCTAAAAGTATAATCATCATAAATTTCAGCAACAAAATAGGCTACCATTCTCTCTTAATGAATCTTCACTATAAACAGATCTTGTAGTGATAATAATCCTCCAGTGATATTTTCTCAAGTCACTTTTAATGCTTAAGCAGCCAAAACATCAAACTTTCAAATGTCAGTGTACAAATGCAGAGAGTTCCTATTTCTGCTTAGGAAAATGCATTTTTGGATGTGTGGATTAGTTTTCCTGTATTCCTCAGTATACATGTAATATTCCTATATAATATAGTCATGTCAGATTCATTCTAATCTTCACACTAACTGAGAGTTGCCAGGTAAAATACAGGACATCTAGTCAAATTTGAATTTCAGACGAACAGTGATTTTAGTGTGTTCCATACAACATTTGGGACATTCTTATATTAAAAAATTCTTTATCTGAAATTCCAATTTGTGATAAATCATACCCTAATTGCTATTTCCCTATTGTTTCATAAGTGAATGATAGAATACTTCCCCCTTGTTTCCTTTAGTATAAGGTGTTTAATTTTATCACAAAGTATAATTGTTAAAATTTTTAGTGAAATGTTAGAGAAATAATTGAAAGTTAGAAGGTAACATGAGAGAATTGTTAACTACTTGACTTGATGTACAAGCCATATAATAAACCTATTGTGTTCTGCAGTAAGTTTCTAAAATACATGATTGAGTAACTTATGTAAGGCAGATAAATAAAACTGTGGAGACAGAAATGAGCCATCAAGATAGGAGATTGTCATACTTAGTCACCTGTTCAGCCTACTCCCTAGTGTGGACTCAGGGAATTTGCCACAGTTCCCACTCCCACCAGTCATCCTGGGCTTCATCCCATTTCACTGAGTTTACGTGTGTGTGTGTGTGTGTATGTGTGTGTAGGTAGGGGCTTAAGTCTAAGTTGGGAAAAAACTGAAAAAAGTCCTGGAGTATGGAAAGCATGTCCTGCTTGTTGGTGCTTTAGCCAAGGGAGGAGCTGGATTTCTAGCTGGAAACTATAAATCTCACCAAAAGTTGATCCATGTTGTAGCAGCAACTTTGGGCAATGGATCTTGCGATGAGTGCACCAAACCAAGTGGAGATTAAATATTGTGTAGGCAGGGCTCAGATCTATGAAGCTCCAGGTTGTTTGAAAATACTGTTTATTCTGGACATCTACTTCAAAACCAGGATTTTTTCTGTAGTTTGAGATATAGTTGAGATACTGCACCATATAAGTTGAAGGTGTACAGCATAATGATTTATATATATTGTGAAATGGTTACCATGATGAGTTTAGTTAACCATTATCTTATATAGATTCATAAAGAAAAAGAAAAAAAGTGTTCACAAGTTGGATTTTATTACTTAGGTGAAAGCATAGTATTTAAGATTTAGCATTTAGGCAGATGCCCTCCATCATTTGACTCATATTTTTGGGTTGTTGAAATTGTCAAACATGATATCTCAGTTCTATAAAATTATAATTTACAAAATCTTTGGGACATTCAGTGAGGAATTTGTACAGTCATTTATTTCTAAAATATGAGTTCTTTGTTTTGAAAAAAATAAATTTTAATGGGTTGGTATTTTCTTTTTTTTTTTTCATTTCCTTATACCTAATGGTTGTCTCTGTTTTTTGCCCTAGATTATAAATGATCCCATGTATTCTAAAGTTTTTATTTTATTTTAAAAAGTGATATATGTATAATTCTTAATAGCACATTTTAATGTTGCTGCATGCTATCTACATTTGTTACCTTTGGTGATTAAAACTTGAAGACAGTAGTAGAGGCCTGGATTTGGGTGCTGTGGGAGAATGGTATGTTCACTGGTGGTAGGAAGGCCAATGCCAGGAGCTTTCAGCCCTCTTTAGAGACAGATAATGAATTTTTAAATGAGTTTATATTGATGTTTGTTATTTTAACCTAAATTACAACATTCCCACCCCTTCCTGTTATAAAATTCAATCCATTTATCCTTTTTTTGAGGTACCAGCTCTCTCCTATTACTGATAATTTTCCTTTAAAAACTATAAGAGATCATGATCTTCTTTGTTTATCGAACTGCATTTTTCCAACAATAGTTCAGGTTCCTGTGTTTATTCCATCAAGATTTAGATGCATAAACACGTTAACATGAAATATTGAGTACTGATTATTGAATTTCTAATATAATTTTGAAGTGTAGAAAATTACTTATTAGTCAACTCTCTTTTTTTTAAGATCTATGCTAAAATGCAGTCTGAATGTAAGTCTTTGACTTACTGCTCAGACTTAAGTCTACTATGAGCACACACCTGCAGGGTAGCACTGTGACCTCAGCCAGCTCAGCTTTCTTGAAGGAGCAGGTTAATGATAGAGTTGGGCAGCTCTTGCTCTGTGGAATACATGGTTGAGTGGCAACTACCAGAAGCAGGTGGCTAGGGAAGTTCTATTTCAAGCAATGATGAATTGTCCATTTTTCCCCTAATCATATGGTGAAGAAAAGGAGCAGAAGCATGAAAAATAAATACATAAAATGAAGGACACTGGTGGAGTACAAGGACATTTGAAACAAATGAAATGGAGATGGGTTAAAAGTAATTCACGAGTTTGTGTGCAGATAGCTGTTGGTACAGGCATTCAGGAGCACTAGCAAGTGTCATAACCAACTAGATATTAAAGAACCAGAGAATAGTACACACTGCCTACTAGGAAGATCCTCTCTCACCATTGATTCAGCCAAGAAAGAATGAATGAATGAATGATTCAATGAAGAAAGGGATGCTTTAATGAGTCACTGAAATGGTTTTAACTCACTTGAATACTGTCAAGATCTAAAATCATGGAGGTGTAGCTGAGAAGTCATGGGTGATTCAGTTATGGATATGCTAGACCTTATTATAATTACATTGTGTTTTATTTTAAATTTTTTTTTCAACATTTTTTATTTATTTTTGGGACAGAGAGCGACAGAGCATGAACGGGGGAGGGGCAGAGAGAGAGGGAGACACAGAATCGGAAACAGGCTCCAGGCTCCGAGCCATCAGCCCAGAGCCTGACGCGGGGCTCGAACTCACGGACCGCGAGATCGTGACCTGGCTGAAGTCGGACGCTTAACCGACTGCGCCACCCAGGCGCCCCTACATTGTGTTTTATTTTAACCTGCACCCGTTTTGTCCAGTAACAAAAGTGACGGCAGGCATGACAATGAAAGTGCAACACTATGTATGTTTAAAAAAAAAGCACTTTTTTTCTTCCCTCCCCCCCCAAATTCATGGTTATTAAAAAATAGAGCAATATATGACCTACATAATGTCATGGATTAGACCTATGAGCTAAGACACTGAAGCTGCTTCTGCATAGTATACAAGATTAGTCTACAATATTTTTTGCAAAAATTTCTATTGTATTTTAGCAAATGCCAGGACACCGTGCTACGTGGTAGAAAGCACTGGTGAATATAGTAGACATGATGTTTACATTTTAGAATTTATATTTTAATGAGGATTATAGTCAGTACTTAAGTTAACACAAGAGAAAATGTAATAATTTGTAATCACTGATATTAGGAAGAACAGTTACCATGTTAGAAAACAACATGTGAGTGTTGTGTGTGTACATGATTTCTTTATTAGAGAGATTTACGGTAAGCCAAGTTTAGACAGAAATGGTGTGTTCTCTGATCCATAGATACATGATCAAAATGAACTCATGAACATATATTCCAGAATAAATTTGCTGAAGAGAACATGGCATTTCTAGTTCAGTACCACGTGATCATAACATACTTAAATATCTTTCATATTATTGTTTGTGTCCAGACCAAACTGAGTAGTGATAACAATTCTTAGAAAACACAAAGTAATAAAATACTAATAAATTATTATATGTTCAGTTTATCTAAAGGTTTGACATTCCATACATTTCAAGTAGAAAATCAGATATTTTAGTGCATGAGGACAATGGAAAGCACAGTATTTAATTTCCTGCATGAACACAAAAAATCTTTGCTTTTAAATGGCTTCCTTCCTTCCTTCCTTCCTTCCTTCCTTCCTTCTTTCCTTCCTTCCTTTAATTGTTTTGCACAGTGACTACTTTATTTTACAATGGTAGTGTGTAATTTTCTTAGTTGGATTTAGACCATTTCCCCAGGAAATGGTTTGAAATATTTCCATTAATTTTAAGCTTTACATTTGCTTCATCAGTTTTCAATTCCATGTCAGCAATAACCTTGTCTCTGTGCTACAAGAAAGAAGGAAACAGCTATTAAAATACTTGCTTATGTCCCAGAATTGCTTCAAATACGGAAAAGTCTTGTACTGATTGATAGCAGGCTTTCTATCAATGCAAGAAGCTGTCATTTGTAGGATTAATATCATTATTGATAACAACATGCAGTTTGAGTTAAGTAAAAACATCAGAAGTGATTCTAGATATATATGAAATGTTGGTAGCTTTGTAGGCTAAGGAAAATGACATCTTTGGAAACAGTTTGCAAAAAATGAAATAAACATGTTACCAAAAAGTAGAAGTTAGCAGCAAAAGCATAGGCCTAAAACACTGTTCATTTTTCACTATGAAATTACATAGACTTTAATGGAAAAAAGTGCCAACCTCAAGATGAGATAAAAATCACACTGGAGAACAAAACACAAAAAGTATCTTTCCTTGAAATTTGTTGTTAAGGAGATGGCATTTATGAAAAGAATCTTTAAATGCATTACAGTTATTAGTGGCAATAGTATTTGTTATGCAGGAGCAACATGGCAAATGCATGCTAATCATTTTACATGTATCCTTTTCATGACCCAACTGATGCCTGGGAAGGATAGGTATGTTGACTAATGTCACAAAGCCACTATGTGCTGATGTCACTGAGTAATGTTGGGAGCTTTCCATGTGTACATGAGTTTCATAAAATGTATTTGGTTTTGCTATTACAATGGCCAAAATTCATAATCTTTCCTCATACACACACAGATTTATTTAAGTACAGGGCTCTAATTATCTTATAGAATCTGCTTCTTTCCCTTATCTTCCCATGTTAAGAACCATTGGTGAATCTTCTGGGATACACATTACTATCATTCATTATGCTTTCTACCTGGGAGGTACTATGCTTAATGCCAAATTTATTTATTTTTCTTGCAGCTTTACTGAGGTATAATTGAAATAAAACATTGTATAAATTTAAGGTGTACAACATAATGATTTGGTATACGTATATATTGTGAAATGAGTCCAATAAGGTTATTTAAAACACCTATCACTTCACATAAACCTCTGTCTTATGCCAGCATCTCATTCCCATCCCCATCTTTGAAGACTTCCTGTGTCCTTGCAGACAATGTTTAGTCTATACCCACATTTATGTGTTCAGAGCCTCTCCCTTCATTCTGTCTTGTCTCTCTACAACTGAGGTTATATGCAGAGCATTTGGGCATGCACACTACCATACCACTTAAAGATGTATTTTCATTTTTTCTGAGTATAATTTTTAGAAAATTAATTTTTAAAATTTGTTTATTTATTTTTAGAGAGAGAGAGAGAGCATGCAAGCAGGAGAGGGGCAGAGAGAGAGGGAGAGAGAGATAATCCCAAGCAGGCTCCGTGCTGTCAGCGCAGAGCCTGACATGGGGCTCAAACTCACGGACTGTGAAATCATGACAGTGTGAAACCATCTGAGCCTCCCAGGTGCCTCTGGAAAATTAATTTTGAAGTGCAAAATCAGCAATGGGAAAAAGTATTTTTTTCCCACAAAATGAAATCCTATGGAGAACATTAGGTCCATTTTTTTGCCCTCCCCCCAAGCCCAATCCTCTGTCTCCTGAGTGGTCTATAGAGACATCACTTTGGCATACATCCTTTCAGACCTTTCTTTTCACATTTATATATTAAATACACACACACACACATAATTTGTTACAGTTAAATATAAATACATACATATGCATTTGGTTACTTGCTTTTCACTCTGAGGTGTGCCTTAGAGCTCTTTCTTTCTGAGTGCCTAGCTTTGGATTGTTTTATGGGCTCACTCCTCTGGGGACATTTAGGTCAACATTTGCAATTATGACAGATACTGCTGAATTGCCTTTCAACATCTGTGTACTGATTAGCCCTGCAGTGTGTGATAGGACTAGTGTCCCTTTTCCCTCCTTTTGGATGGCTATATTGTACTCCATGGTATGCATATACCAAGATTTATCTAAACATTTCCCCATAGATGGGTATTTATAGAATTTTTGGTCTTTTCCTATAATACACATTATGTAGTGAACATCTGAATTTTTAAAGTACCCTGATTTTCGCTGACATGTGTGGATGTCTCACCATTCTTACAAGTGTTGTTGCTGAATCAAAGGTTATTTGAGTCTGTAATTTAATAGCTCTTGGCAAATCCACTCCTACAGATTTTGAGAGTGGCGATTTCCTCCTATTCTCACTGGCAGGGTGTGTTATGGAACTTTAAAACTTTTTCCAATCTGATGGGTGAAAATATACTTTGTTACTGTAATGAATATCACTGCAAGTGTGGGTAAATTTGTATCCTTTTAACATGTTGGCCAGCCATGCACATTTCTTTTTCTGTAAATTGTCCATTTGCATAATTTGTCCTTTTTGCTTTAAGTTTTTTTCTTACTGATTTGTAAGAACTCTTCTAATATAAGAAAATTAGTCCTTTTTATTTTAAGCAAAAACTGTTCCCCAGATTCTTTTTATTCTGCCAGCTTTAATGCTAAATATTTTACATAAACTATTGTATCACATAAACTCTGCAGAGTTAACATAATTTCCAATTTGAAGTGAAGAAACTGAAGCTTAGAGAGCAAGTTACTTCCCCAAAGTTACAGAATAATTAGATGGTAGAGGTTGAAAAAGTGAAAATCAGCCATCACATTACAAAAGTTGATCTCATGTGCTGACATATAATAATGGTGGTGTTGCTGGTGACAAAACCAGTCCACTAGTATTCTTTCCACCTGGGAAAAATAAGCAATGTAGAAATAAAGTGCAATAATAAAACTTTCCTGAAACAAAGCCACATCTTGTCAAATATATAAAATTCACCAAGTGGCAACTGAGAGTACAATCATTACTTCAAGTAAGAATAATTTTGATGCTGTGACGGTGGGTGAATATTTAATGATAAAGAAGTTGTATATATAATTGTAAAGTATCTCCCACCAATTACATATTAATTGAATAAAAAAAAACCCAATAACTTTACGGTGGGTAGATGGGGGAACCACCAATCTTAGGACAAACCAACAAACCTACATGTCTCCTGGTAATATGTACCGATGAGGGTGCAACATTACTTCTCCGTTTTCCTGCCAAAGTGCATAATCTCAGTCTCAACAAGGGGCAATATCACTCACATCAAAGTTGAGGGACGCTTAATAAAAATATTAGTTTGTACTTTTAAAAAATATTAAGGTCATTAAAAAATGTTAAGAGATACAGGAGTTAAAATGGTGGAGTAGCAAGGGGACCTTGGATTTGTCTTGTGCCTGGAACACACCTAGATCAACATCAAACCATTTTGAATACCTAGGAAATCAACCCATCTGAGAATTAACAGAACAATCTGCATAATTTGAGGGAGAGAATGGGCAGGTAAGTGATGTGAAGAGATGAATGGGGGGAGAGAAGAGCTGGTGCTGCAGAGGGGAGGGAGCTGTTTCCAGAGAGGAGAAAAACAGAAGGGGAGAGCAGAGTGTCAGACTTACACAAGAAAGCACCCACCCCTGCCCCCGAAAGCAGCTAGAGAGAAAGAATGAAAACATGCACACGGGACACCCCAAAACCATTGACAGGGGAGAAGGAGAATACTGCCAGTTTTTTATAATGGGAGCACAGAGTCTGACGTTTTAAAGATCATCCTTTGGTGGTGCTCTTGTGAGGAAAAAGGATGGAGCCCAGGGAGTAGGCAGCACAGTCTCAGAATCTCTTGGGTCCCTTGGGGAGAAGCTGTTCCCCTGCTTGGAGTGTGTTTGGCATATGCCCTCTCCTCAGGCAAAAGACACAGAAGACACTATTATGCTGCCTGTATAGGAACAAAGATTCCAGCTGCGGGCAGTAAACATGGGTACCGGTTGTGCTTTGTGATTTACCATAAACTCTGAGCGGCTACCGCTGCATGGGGTGTGACTATTTCCTGGGACAAGCCAGCCCTGGTCACAGCACAGTGAGACCCTCCCCAAGAAGATCACTGCAGGTCCCAACCACAGGGATCTCTGAAGTGTCAAGTTTTGAAATACAACCACACCTGAGATAAAATTCTGGAGAGCGGCACTGCCTGGTAGGTGTACAGCTTGGACATAGACAGGGAAGGTAGGGAGCTGACAGAATTGGAGGACACAGGAGGGGTGACTGATGGCTCATCTGTGAGGTTGCGAATTTCCTGCTTTGAAGACTAGACGGTGAGGTGAAGCCATTTTCACCGTTACCCCACCAGCACTGATGGACCTCAGTGAGCTAAACAGCACCACCAAGTGGAGGACGGCGTAGTTACACAAAACCCTACCCACCTGCAGCCTCCAGCTGCTCCCCTACAAGACCAGCAAAAATCCCTTCCACAAGCTTGGTCTTCTGACCATAGACTGCTGCAAAGTCTCAGCTCTAGGGGACACTGGATCTAGCTTCATTTGGGTTTTTTGTTTGTTCTTTTGTTTTTTGTTGTTGCTTCTAGTTTTGTTGTTGTTGTTGTTTGTTTTCTTTTGTTTCTTGGATAAAGAGCAACATTTAAAAAATTATTTTATTTTTAATTTTTTTCCTCTCTTCTTTTCTCTTTTCTCTTTCTTTCTTTTTTTTTCTATAAAGTTTCTCTTAAGCAGACAAAAACACCTAGGATCTAGCTTCTTTTATTTGATTTGCAATTTTTTTAAATTTTTATTTCATTCTATTATTATTATTTTTTTTTCTTCCTCCAAAATGACAGGATGGAAGAGTTCACCTCAAAAGAAAAGAGGAAGAAATTGTGGCCAGGGATTTAGTCAATGCAGATATAAGTAAGATGTCTGAACTAGAATTTAAAACAACAATTATAAGGATTCTAGCTGGGATTGAATAAAAGTATAGAAGACACAGAGAATTCCTTTCTGCCGAGGTAAGAAAACTAAAATCCAGTCAGTTGACATTAAAAATGCTATAACTGAGATGCAAATCCAAACAGAGGCCATAAAGATGAGGATGGGTGAGACAGAGGAATGAATTAGCAGTACAGAAGATAAAATTATGGAAAATAATTAAGCTGAAAAGGAGAGGGAAACAAAGGTCAGAGATCATGAAGGCAGACTTATGGAATTCAGTGATTTATTAAAATCTGATAACATTTATATCATAAGAGTTCCAGAAGATGAAGAGAAAGAAAAAGGGGAAGAAGGTTTATGTGAGTAAATTATATGTGAAAAATTCACTAATCGGGGGAAGGACACAGATATGAAAATCCAAGAAGCACTGAGAACTCCCATTAATTCAACAAAAGCTGGCCATTGCCAAGACATATCTTGGTAAAATCCAGAAAATACACAGACAAGGAAGAAATCCTGAAAGCAACAAGGGAAAAAAAATCCTTAACCTAAAGGAAAGACAGATCAGGTTTACAGCAGATCTTCCCACAGACTCTTGGCAGGCCAGAAAGGAGTGGCAAGATATATTTAACATGCTGAATGGAAAAAAATATGCAGCCAAGAATTAATTATCCAGCAAGGCTGTCATTCAGTAAAGGAGGAGAGAGAAAGAGTTTCCCATACAAAAACTAAAGGAATTTGTGACCAGCTAAACCAGCTGTCCAAGAAATTTTAAGGGGGACTTTTGAGTGGAAAAAAAAAAGACCAAAAGCAACAGAGACTAGAAAGGACCAGAAAGCATCACCAGAAACATTAACTCTACAGGTAACACAATGGCACTAAATTTGTATCATTCTATAATCACTGAATATAAATGGACTAAATGCTCCAATCAAAAGACATAGGTATCAGAATGGAAAAACAAAAGACCTATCAATATGCTGCCTAGAAGAGATTCATTTCAGACCTAGAGATACCTGCAGATTGAAAGTGAGAGGATGGAGGACCATATATCATGTTAATGGATGTCAGAAGAAAGCTGGAGTAGCCATACTTACATCAGACAAACTAGATTTTAAAACAATGTAACAGATAAAGAAGAGCGTTATATCATAATTAAGGGGTCTATCCATCAATAATATCTTATAATTATAAATAATTGTCTCCCCTAACTTGGAGGCACCCAAATATATAAGTCAATCACAAGCATAAAGAAACTTACTGATAATAACACAATAATAGTAGAGGACTTTAACACCCCATTTAGAGCAGTGGACAGAAAATCAATACGAAAAAAATGGCTCTGAGTGACACACTGGACTGGATGGATTAACATATATATTCAGAACATTTTATCCTAAAGTTGCAGAATGCACATTCTTATCAAGTGCACATGGAACATTCTCCAGAATAGATCACATACTGGGTCACAAATCAGCTTTCAACAACTACAAAAACACCAAGACTATACCATGCATATTTCAGATCACACTGGTATGAAACTCAAAGTCAACCACAAGAAAAAAATTCGAAAGCACTTAAATACACGGAGTTTAAAGAACGTCCTAGTAAAGAATGAAAGGGTTAACCAGGAAATCAAGAAACTTAAAAAATACATGGATGCAAATGAAAACACAGCAGTTGAAAACCTTTGGGATATAGCAAAGGTAGTGTTAAGAGGAAAGTCTATTACAATTCAGGCCTATCTCAAGGAGCAAGAAAGGTCCTAAATACACAGTCTAAACTTGCACCTAAAGGAACTAGAAAAGGAACAACAAATATAACCTAAAGCCAGCAAAAGGGCATAATAAAGATTAGAACAGAAATAAATGATATAGAAACAAAAGAATGGTAGAACAGATCAATGAAACTAACAGCTGGTTCTATGAAGGAATTAACAAAATTGACAATCCTCTAGCCAGACTCATCAAAAAGAAAAAAGAGGGGTGCCTGAGTGGCTCATCCAGTTAAGCCTCCAACTCGGCTCAGGTCATGATCTCACAGTTCGTGAATTTGAGCCTGCTTTGGATCTCTGTCTTGCTCTCTCTCTCTGCCTTTCCCCACTCTCTCTCCCCCTCAAAAATAAACACTAAAAAAAAAGGACCCAAATAGAATCACGAATGAAAGAGGAAAGATCACAACCAACAGCACAGAAATACAAACAATTATAAGAGAATACTATGAAAAATTATATGCCAACAAATTGGGCAATCTGGAAGAATTGGACAGTTTCCTAGAAACTCGCAAACTACCAAAGCCGAAACGGGAAGAAATAGAAAATTTGAACAGATCCATATCCAGCAAAGAAACTGAATCAGGAATCAAAAATCTCCCAACAAACAAGAGTCTTGGGCCAGATGGCTTTCCAGGGGAATTCTACCAGACATTTAAAGAAGAGTTAATAACCATTCTTCTCAAACTGTTCCAAAAAATAGAAAGACAACTTCTAAATTCATTCTATGAAACCAGCATTACCTTGATTCCAAGACCAGACAAAGACCCCACTAAAAAAGGAGAATTATAGGCCAATATCCCTGATGAACATGGATGCAAAAATTCTCAACCACATATTAGCAAATCAAATTCAACAGTACTTTAAAAGAATTACTCACCATGATCAAGTGGGATTTATTTCTGTGCTACAGGGCTGGTTCAGTATTTGCAAATCAATCAATGTGATACACCACATTAATAAAAATAAGAATAAGAACCATATGATCCTCTCACTAGATGCAGAAAAAGCATTTGACAAAATACAGCATCCATTCTTGATAAAAACCCTCAACAAAGTAGGGACAGATAGAACATACCTCAACATCATAAAGGACATATACAGAAGATCCACAGCTAATATCATCCTTAATGTGAAAAAACTAAGAGCCTTTCTCCTATGATCAGGAAGGAGACAAGAATGTCCACTCTCACTTACTATTTAACACAGTACTGGAAATCTTAGCTTCAGCAATCAGACAATAAAAAGAAATAAAAGGCATCCAAATTGGCAAGGAAGAAATCAAACTTCTACTATTTGCAGACAACATGATACTCTATGTAGAAAACCTGAAAGACTTCACCCAAAAATTGCTAGAACTAATACATGAATTCAGCAAACTCAAAGGACATAAAGTCAATGTGCAGAAATCTGTTGCATTTCTATACATCAATAACAAAGCAGCAGAAAAAGAAATTGAGGAATAAATTCCATTTGCAATTGCACCAAAAGCAATAAGATTCCAGCAGTAAACCTAAGTAAAGAGGAAAAGATCTATACTCTAAAAACAATATAAAACTTATAGAAAAAGTTAAAGATGACACAAAGAAATGGAAAAATATTTCATGCTCATGGATTGGAAGAACAAACATTGTTAGAATGTCTATACTACCCAAAGCAATCTACACATTTAATGCAATCTCTAACAAAATACCACCAGAATTTTTTCACTGAGCTAGAACAAACAATCTTAAAATTTGTATGGAACCACAAAACACCCTAAATAGCCAAAGCAATCCTAAAAACAAACAAACAAACAAACAAAAAACTGGAGGCATTACAATTTTGTATTTCAAGCTATATTGTATTGGTACAAAAACAGACACATAGATCAGTGGAACAGAATAGAAAACCCAGAAATGGGTCCACAACTGTATGGTCAACTTATCTTCAACAAAGCAAGAAAGAATACCCAATTGGAAAAAGTCTTTTCAACAAATGGTGTTAGGAAAACTGGACAGCGATATGCAAAAGAATGAAACTGGATCACTTTCTTACAGCATACACAAAAATAAGTTCAAAATGGATGAAAAATCTAAATGTGACACAGGGAACCATCAAAATCCTAGAGGAGAACATGGGCAGCAACCTCTTTGACATCGATTGGAGCAACTTCTTACTAGACACATCACTTTAGGCAAGGGAAACAAAAGCAAACACAAACTATTGGGACTTCATCAACATAAAAAGCTACTGCACAGCGAAGGAAACAATAAAAAAAAACCTAAAAGGCAGCCTATGGAATAGGAGAAGATATTTGCAAATGACATGTCTGATAAAGGGTTAGTATCCAAAATCTGTAAAAAAAAACTTCTCAAATTCAACACCCCAAACCAAATAACCCAGTTAAGTAATGGGCAGAGACAGGAATGGACACTTTTGCAAAGAACACATCTAGATGGCTAACAGACACATGAAGTGATGTTCAACATCACTCATCATCAGGGAATTACAAATCACAACCACAATGCCACTCCTGTTAGAATGGCAAAATTAACAAAACAAGAAACAGATATTGGCAAGAGTAAGGGGAAAGGGGAAACCTCTTGCACTGTTGGTGAGAATGCAAACTGGTGCAGCCACTCTGCAGAACAGTATGGAGGTTCCTCAAGGAATTAAAAATAGAACTGTGCTACCAACTAACAATTGTGCTATTAGGTATTTACCCAAAGGACACAAAAATACAGATTTGAACTGGTACATGTACCCCAGTGTTCATAGTATTATCAACAATGGCCAAACTATGGAGAGAGCCAAAATGATCACCAACTGATGAATCGATAAAGAACACACAGTATGCATATACAATGGAATATTAGCCATAAAAAATAATGAAATATTGCCACTTGCAATGATGTGGATGAGGCTAGAATGTATTATGCTAGGCAAAATAAGTCAATCAGAGAGGGACAAATACCATATGATTTCATTCACGTGTGGAATTTAAGAAACAAAAGAGATGAACATACGGGAATGGGGGGAAAGAGAAGAGAGGGAAACAAACCACAAAAGACTCTTAATGATAGGGAACAAACTATGGGTTGACATAAGGAGGTGGGTGGGAGATGGGCTAGATGGGTGATGGGTACTAAGGAGGGCACTTGTTTTGATGATCAGTGGGTGTTGTATGTAAGTGATGAGTCACTGAATTCTACTCCTGAAACCAATATTGCACTGTATGTTAAATAATTATAATTTAAATTAAAAAAGGAAAAAAAAGTTAAGAAACTGCTCCACATACAACAGACTAATGAAACATGACAACTACATTTAATGCATAGTCCTGGATGGGATTTTAGATTGGAGAAAATAGTTACAGTACACATTTTGCAACAGTGTGTGAAATTTTTATATGGACTGTGGACTAGATAATTGCACTGCAACAATATTAAATTTTCTGATTTTGGTAATTGTACAATGGTTATGTAAAAGAATACCACCATTCTTAAGACACAGGAGTATTTTGGATAAAGTGATACAATATCTGCAATGTGTTCTTAAATAGTTACAAAAGTATATATGTAGTTAGCTTTCTATACATACATACTTGGGTACATTTACAGACACATACATAATACCTTGTGGCTAACCATTCACGTGATTAGATAAGAAATATCTACACTTGTTTATTTAATGATATTATATTTACTGGTTAAAATATACTTTTTACAATTATCTCAGTAAATATTTTTCTGTTTTTGGTTTCATATAAATGTGATAATATGCCATCCCCACATTGCTAATCATCCTTCAGGTTAATATGTTTCTATCTATATTCACATAAAGAACATTTTTTATATTACTATGCATGGGTTTTGCTTCAATAGCTTTCTAGAAGATGGGGCTGACTTCACATCTGTATATTTTTTGGCTGGACGATTCAGTGTTTACTATGCATTAGAATCATTTAGGAATTTGTTAAAGTCAAGATTTTGATTGAGAAGGTCTGGGTTGGAGCCTAGGATTCCTCATTTCTTCCGAGTGTGCAGGTTATGCCCTTTGTGAAGACCACTCTCTTGAGACTTTATGTATTTCCTCATCCCCCTCACAATGAATTTCATGAGGAAGTATGAGCACAACATAGGCACAACTAGATTTACTTCAGAAAAGGTGAACTGGGGAGTTATTTCATTTTGAATATGTTTTGATGAGGAAAAAGATTGGAGTAGAATGGAAGAGCAAAGTGAAATTGCTGAATAGAATTGTAGCAAAGTTTGGAGAAACAATTTGTGCAATATAGCAACTGCAGTGATAAAATGTGTGCAGACATTTCTCAGGAAATGTGACCCAGACCGATGCACTCCATTATCAAGAATCTTAATTTCTTGCTTAGGAGAGGTTTTTGCAGGGTTCCATACCACGAAGAAATGCACCCAACATCCAGCAATTCCCGAGGCTCACCTACATAGAACAAGTTCAAGAATATTTTCTTGCGTAAAAATTGTCCTGGTTTAATTTGACTCTCTTTGTATTTACCAGCTGCATTTACAACTCTATAGTTATTACCATTTAAATGCAAATGACTCTTTGGTTTGCTTATTTTTGTTTTGTCTATCTTATATTTAAAAAAAAATGTGAACCCTGAGTTATCTGTGGTTTGTTGGTTAACTTGGAAATACAATAGTGGAATCTGTGCTCTAGCATATAGTATGCAGAAGATAAAAGCTAAACACACAAAAAGACATCTGATCTACTTCATAAATCCGTCTAAAGTATGTTTTGCATTATGGATGTTTCTGTCAGTCACTTGTGTTAGTTCCATAGAATTAGAATCTTGTCTCCTTTGTAATATCACTGATGACAGGCTACTCTTAAGAACAGAAAAGAATTGAATTCTGTTCTTCAGGTTTTCTTTTCTTCCCTTGGATATTTATAGGTGTGTTATTTACAGCATAATTTCATCTATTAGTTATTTATGTGGCTTCAGATCTCTATCAGACACAAGCAGTATATCACTAAAGCATCTAGATTACATCATGATACGTATCATTTGATACCTTAGAATGTTTCATCCTTTTTGTTTTGACAAGGCACATATATTTTATTGTGAATTCTTTTTAATAGTGAAAAGACTTCTAATGCGACTCTAGTGAAATTAGAGGGAAATATATGTATCCTGATACGTCTAATAAAATAATGAATACAACTTCCACTCGTTCCTAAAAGCTGTATACCATAACGTCCTTATTAAAATGAGGGATTTTAAGTACTTTTGGAACTATCAAATTGATTGCTGATTTTAGGAGAGTGTGTTTTTAAGTCACATAAAATTTAGACATTAAAAATAGTATGTTTCATAGTAGTAAATTTCACCTCATTGATTTATCTCAAAATGTGCAGTTTAATTAAATTAAAGGTGCATGATTCCACTTCAGAGAATATAAACTAATGTCCTGCTTAATAAAAAAAATTTAATATAACATCTTCTCATCTCAGCTTTTTGTGACATGTATATAATGAGAAGAACAAAAGTTGTTGGGTGTGCTGCTAAGAATATCAAAAAGAACCGGGACATAATAATTACAAATTAATGTTAAGGTTAAGAGAGAAAACCAGGCACGGTTGACTGTAAGTTAGGCAAGAAATGTAAAATAATGTTGGTTCTTGACTACCAGTTCTAGAGGGTTCTGCATACTGCAGTGAGCTTTCTAGAACTCTGGGGAAGACTTGATTCTGACCCCATCCTGTTCTTTCTCATGCACCTTATGTGTGATATGGGAGAAACACATATTCATTCATCTTCTCAGAGATTTTTTCTGATTTATGATAACCCGTGAGTCAGTCTTTTGTGAGAATATCATGTTGAGTAAAAATTTCCCATGCAAATTGATAATATAGCTGATACAATTTCAGGGAAGAAAGGGAGAGAGGTATAGCAAGGAAGCAAGAAAAATTAACAATGAAATGAGAGAAAAATAGATAATTGGAAAGAGGAGTTTTTAACTATTACCAATAAATACTTGTTTGGGAAAATAATTTATTGACCTTAGAGGATAAATGAATTGAAAGAGAAAAAAAATCATAATGTCATTAGCAAATTAGGGATCTCTTTTGATTCCTTCTGCTGCTACTTACACAATTTCTCTTTTCTCCTATACAGAAAAAGTTTTTTAAGACATTGCAGCAGCATCTTGTGTTCTAGGATTTGAAAACTTCTGTGGTTATAATTTTGTACATGATATTCAAATATCAAAATATGTAGCATCTTTATTTTCTACAGTTTGTCCCCTCCACTCCCTTTCCTCCCCCAACCCTCTCTGTCACTCTTGCTTGGTTTCTTTTTCCTTCCTTCTTCCCTTCCTTCCTTCCTTCCTTCCTTCCTCTCTCTCTTTCCTTCCTTCCTTCCTTCCTTCCTTCCTTCCTTCCTTCCTTCCTTTCTTTTTCCTTGCCTTCTTGCTTTCTTTCAAGATTTAACCTTGCTGAAAGCAGGTTGGTGGGGGCACTGGAAGGTAATAAACTTACCTTTATTTTAAAGAATGTCTTTTTGATTAATCAATTTCTGTTATAGCTTTTTGGTAAACATTTGAGTTACAGACTTTCTTCTCTCCACCGTTTTTCTAGCCAAAAGAAATCTTGACAAAGGAAAACTTTTTCGTCTCTATTCATGTTAATGACCATCTCAACTATTTCTAAACTATAAACTAAGGTATACTTTTGTGTGAGACTAGATGCTGAGATTCACAAATAGATTTGCAGATTTGGCAATCCTCTAGAAATATTTTCAGAATCTACTAGGAGTTCTCTCTAACCTATCTAGGTATTTCTCTACTCAACCACTTTCTGAAGATAGTGGGAATGAACAAATACTTGGTTTAACCTCTTTTCTCCTCTAATTTCCCTCACACTTCTTACTGGGTTGGGATTTTAATATTGTCATGGAAATTGAGTGTGATAGGTGAAATGATTATTTGAAACATGGCACTAATTAAACTCTGCTCTTATGTGTGGTTACAGGTTCTGGTGGAGATGCCCATTTGTGATTATGCTTTTCTTCTGGTAGCCTAAAACCATGAGATGCCTCTGGCTATAATATTTATAATCTATGAGAGATTTATAGAGTAGTGTGAAATGAAGAGTGTTTATATAGTCTAACCTCTCCTTCTTAAGCAGTAAAATAAAATTATTTAAAAGTACCATAGTCTGGGGCACCTGGGTGGCTCAGTTGGTTAAGCTGATTTTGACTCAGGTTATGATCTCACTGTTCCTGGGATCCAGCCCCACATTGGGCTCTGTGCTGACAGTGTGGGGCCTGCTTTTGGGATTCTTTCCCTCCCTCTTTGCCCTCCCTGGATTGTGCACTTGTGCATGCATACATGCTCTCTCTCACAAAACAAATAAGCAAACATTTGTATTTTATTTATTAAAACTTTTTTTAATGTTTATTTACTTTTGAAAGACAGAGAGGACAGAGCACAAGTGGGGGAGGGGCAGAGAGAGAGAGAGACACACACACACACACACACACACAGGATCTAAATCAGGCTCCAAGCCCTGAGCTGTCAGCACAGAGCCTGACGTTGGGCTTGAACTCATGAACTGTGAGATCATGACCTGAGCTGAGGTCAGATGCTTAACTGACTGAGCCACCCAGGTGCCCCTAAATCAGCAAACATTTAAAGAACTACCATGACTTGTTTGTATACTAAGGAAGAAAATGCATTTAATTAACTGCTAAAATTTTAAGAAAATGGCTCACTAAGACTACTACTACATTCTACATGTGACATTTTTGTAAAAAAAAAAAAAGTTAACTATTTCAACAGCTTTTTAAACACAAAGTATATTTCCAGTTAGAAAAATGGTTTAATAGGATAAATGCTCGTGGAATTTATCAGTCAACATGCCCTAAAACAGCAACATCTTTATCATTGAATTGACGTGTTTATTTTTACTTTTATATAACCTAAACAGTAAATATGCCTTTTCTTAAAATTTTAATATACAATTTTCTAAACTTGAAAAATGAATACACTATAAAATTAAATTTCATTTTTTGTTGTTGCTTCAATAAATTGAGAAACTTTTTTCTCCTTTTTGATGCTTAAGGTGAATATTGCAAAACTCCAAATTGGTATATTTACTTAATAATGACGATATTACTTTTTAAACGTTTATTTTGAGAGAGAGAGCCTGTGTGCATGAGGAGAGGATGGGCAGAGAGAGAGAGAGAGAGAGAGAGAGAGAGAACCTTAAGCAGACCCCGACTAAGCCACCCAGGTGCCCCTCAAGATACTATTTCTGAAATTTATCTAGTATTTTTATCATTCTGTTATTTTAATAGCTTTATTGTTCTGTTTATCAGTTTACATATCCCTAAATTCAATTGTTGAAAGTGTACAATTCAGTGATTTTAGTAAATTAACACCCCAGGTACCACATCCCAGGATACACTTCCATCTGAGGCAAATCCAAGTGGTTGGTCACTCTTTACATTTCAGTCATCCTGAGATGGCCTCCTCCTGTTTACAGTTAATCACTCCCATTCTCAGCCTGAGAAAATACTCCTTGGTATCTGTTTCTATAAATTTGTCTTTTCCAATCATTTCAGACAAAAAAGTATACATATTCTTTTGTATATTCTCAGCTCTTTCACTTAGAATAATATTTTTGAGGTTCACCCATGTTGTAGCATTTATCAGTACTTTTTTTTAAATTATTGAATATTATCCCATTTTGTGGATATACTCTCTTTTATTTTTTTTCTTCAAATGATCACCTACAGGTAGATTATTTCCACTTCAGGCTCTTATAAGTGGTTAATATTTCTGTGAACAATTTGCATACATGTTTTTGTGGACTTTGAAACACTTTTCTTGGCTAGATTCCTAGAGGTATAATTTTTGGGTTTATGTTTTGTTTATGGTGTGCATAAGGGTCTTTTCCCTTCCTCTTCCACCTTTGTTTTTTTCCTTGCAAGTGTACAACCAACTGTTCCAGGGCCATTTATAAAAGAATATTCCTTTATTTAAAAAAAAAATTAATGTTTATTTTTGAGAGAGAGACAGAGTGAGAGTGGGGGGGCGAGAGAGAGAGGGAGACATGACTTGAGCTGAAGTTAGACGTTCAACCGACTGAGCCACCCAGGCACCCCAACCATATTTTTCCCTTATTAAATTGTATTGGCATCTTTCTTGAAAATAAATGACTTTAAGGTAAGGGTCTGTTTATGAACTCCCAATTCTGGTCCGTTGATCTATTAATACTATGATTATACACTGTCTGCATTATTTTAAAGTAAGTTAAAATCAAATACTATAATTCTCCAATGTGTATTTCTTTCTTTCTTTTTTTTTTTTCAAATATGTTTTAGCTCTTCTAGTTCCTTTGTTTTTCCACATAAATTTTGGGATAAACTTTTCATTTTCTACAAATAAGCATGTTGAGATTTGATAGAGATTGCACTGAATTTATAGATCAATTTGGTGGTAATTGCCATTGCGACAATAGTAAGCCTTCCAATCAGTGAACATAAAATGTCTTTTTATTTGATCCTAATTGTCTTCTCAATGTTTTGTAATTTTCAGTATATACGTCTTACATTTCTTTTGTTAAATTCACTCCAAAGTAGTTTATTTTATTCTGATGTTATTGTGAATAGAACTGTTTTGTAATTTTATTTGAGATTGTTGCTAGTATATAGAGATAAATAGATTTTGAATATCGAACTTGTATCCTGTGACTTTGTAGAACTCATTTATTAGTTTTTGTCATTTTTTTCCCCTTACCATTTTTCTACATATAGGATCATATCCCCTGTAGGTGAAAACATATTACTTTTTCATTCTGATCTGCATGCCTTCAGTGTATTTCTTTCAAAAAAAATTTTTCCCACCAACTAAGACCTTTAGTACAATGTCTGATAGAAGTTGACACATGGATATCCTTGGTTTGTTCCAGAGACTAGTGGGAAAGCATTCCAGTGTCTTCTTGCCAACTTTGCCTCTTGTGGGATTTCAGCCATTTCTCATGCAAGGTCAGTCATTTATCTTATTGATGTTCCATGAATTGGTCCGTTAAATATATATTTTCAAATTTGTTGGCATCATGTTTTTCATATTTTCACAATACAAAAACTGAATACTGAAACAACTAGCTTGGTGTTGAAAATAATTAAGTTTAATATAAGATATAATGAATTAACATTCTAAGGGAAAGTATGATATGAGGGAGAAAGAGAAAAGTATTAATAGAAAAAATAGCAAGCTTAAGACAATATTATAATAACAAAATCCAGAGAGATCATATAAGAAGGCTGAGATGAAAAATAAAATTTAATCCTGAAGGTTGTAAATTTAATGATCAGGATAGGACCTTGAATTTGGTACATTAGGAAAAAGAAAAGTGTTCATATATTTTCTCTGAAAATATATGCCTTATAATTCCATAGAGATAACAGTAATTAGGGGCTTGAATAAGAAAGACTGTGTGTATAAATTATAAATGAAGCCAAATATAATATTTTGGTCAAGGGCATACTTTGATAGAGAAGACATTAAAGTTAAAATAAAAGTTTTATTTTATTTTGTTTTAATACGTATTATGTCTTATGCATATAAAATATATAACATGTTTCTTATAAAATATGACATATAATGTATAATTATATAATATATATATTACATATTTGAATGTCTAAATGCCTACCATTTGATATATTCTAAAAGCCAGCATCTCAAAGTTAGGCTGAGGACCAGTAGCAGCAGCACCCCACCACATGAGCTCTTATTAAAAATGCAGAACCTCAGGGCACCTTGGTGGGTCAGTGAGTGGTGTCTGACTCTTGATTTGGGCTCAGGTCATGATCTCATGGTTGTAAGATCAGGCCCTGCATTTTTAAGAAATGCAGAACATGAGGGGCGCCTGGGTGGCTCAATCGGCTAAGCGTCAGACTGGATCAGGTCATGATCTCTCAGTTTCTGGGTTTGAGCCTTGTGTAGGTCTCTGTGCTGACAGTTCAGAGTCTAGAGCCTGCTTCAGATTCTGTGTCTCCCTCTCTCTGCCCCTCCCCTGCTCATGCTCCATCTCAAAAATAAATAAATGTTAAAAAAAAAAGAAAGAAATGCATAACCTCATTTCTAAGCAAGATGCAGAAACTTGGACCAACCAAGATAGCAGAATCTGCATTTTAAAAGATCCCTATGGGGGATACAGGAGTACTGATGCATAGGGGCACTTGTACCCCAATGTTTATAGCAGCACTCCCAACAATAGCCAAATTATGGAAAGAGCATAAATGTCCATCAACTGATGAATGGATAAAGAAATTGTGGTTTATATACACAATGGAGTACTACGTGGCAATGAGAAAGAATGAAATATGGCCCTTTGTAGCAACATGGATAGAACTGGAGAGTGTTATGCTAAGTGAAATAAGCCATACAGAGAAAGACAGATACCATATAGTTTCACTCTTATGTGGATCATGAGAAACTTAACAGAAGAACATGGGGGAGGGGAAGGAAAAAAAAAAAAAGAGGTTAGAGTGGGAGAGAGCCAAAGCATAAGAGACTCTTAAAAACTGAGAACAAACTGAGGGTTGATGGGGGGTGGGAGGGAGGGGAGGGTGGGTGATGGGTATTGAGGAGGGCACCTGTTGGGATGAGCACTGGGTGTTGTATGGAAACCAATTTGACAATAAAATTCATATATTGAAAAAAAAATAAAAGATCCCTATGGGATCTGTGTTTGCATTAGAGTTTGAGAAGTCGTGATTTAAAGTATTATGCTTTCACCTAGCAACTACAGTATCTTCTCGAGAGGAAGTATTTACCAAACCATATGGTACCCATTGTGGGTATTAAATTATCCTTCATGGAAGAGTCTCACAGTCTAGTAGGAAAGTCAGGCAGGCGGATATAGTGATAGTTGGACTAACACAGTGCTAAGGAAACATGGAGGGGACATTAGTTGGCTTCTTTGTGACTGCCAGAGAAGATAGATCAACATTTTAATTGGACCTTCAGAGATGGGGAGTATTCCCCAAGTCTTCAACTCTTCATCAACAAAAGGTAGGTGGAACTCACAGTCATAGCCATTGTCTACACAGCCTCTGACAACATCTTTACCCCTGCACAATGGAATCTTCACTGCTTCACATTCCACAAGGACCACCCTTTTGCTAAAACTATTTAACTTAATTCCACTAGGATTCAACTCATGATATTTCTGCAGTTGCCACAGAAAGCCTCAGACTTTCTCATAGCTCCTGGGTGGTCTCCTGCTTGTCATCTAACCCTGAAAAATCCCTTTTCAATCCCCTTCTCACCATCCCCCTTTTGAGGGTCCTCTTGGTCCATCAGTAGCAAAACCTCGTCAACCTCCTTTTTGAGCATTTCCTTTAACATTTTACTCTAAAAGGAACCTGGATCTCCACTAATGATACTTTTGTTTACTTGTTTTTCTTTTACCCCTATATCCACTAGTCTTAAAGGTGGAGTACTTTTTCTTTGTTTCCTCATTGATAGTTCCATACCTCTCTTCTTCTATTTTCCTTGCAACCATCTTGATTCTTTTCTTCTTTTCTTTTTTTTTCTGTCTTTTGTTTCATCACTTCAATTCTTCATAGTGTTAAAATCTAGAAGTATCTGAGCACTTGTTTCATCTCTCAGTGATTTTAAACATTATTTTATTGTTTTCTCCAAATCTACTCGTGTCTTCTTTTTTGGTGATTAGAATACATGTGGAGAGGATCCTGCCCACTCTGGCCTCCCAGTTTCTTTCATCCCCAGTTATTCCTTCGGTTAAACCCTAGACCATGTCAATTCGTAAACCTGTAACCTTTCCATAATCTCATTTTTATGCATCTCATTATTGATTATTCCCCCTTCCTTCTAGTTCATTCCTCTATAATTATATACCCAACAAACTTTTACCTAACTGTGACCTCCCATCCATGGAGTCTACTAGTCTCATTGCTGGAGACTTTACATCAGCCCTTGTGCCTTTTTTTCCCTCTTTCTACACTCACTCCCTTGGTGATTTCATTACATCTCATGCATTTAAATATTATCTGTATGCTGGGGCTCCTGGGTGGCTCATTCAGTTAAGCATCAGACTGTTGTTTTCAGCTCAGTTCATGATCTCACAATTGTGAGATAGAGCCCCATGTCAGGCTCCACTCTGAGTGTTGAGCCTGCTTAACAGTCTCTCCCTCTCTCTCTGCCCCTCCCCCAATTTCTCTCTGTCTCTCAATCAACATGACCTCTATGCTGATGATACCCAAAATAACGTCAGCTTATATTTTTCTGTTGAACTCCTAAAGTGACAGATGGAGGCAACTGTTTTTGCTTTCTATTTGTTGATTTGTATATTTCAGTTTTGATAACAGTTTCTGGAACATGGTAGGCCTACAATAAATAAATGAATAGATTATTTGCCCCCCAAAACAAAGAAGTAAGAATACATGGTTTACTGAAATAATTTTGGGTAGTAGTATGTGGTTGAAATGAAAAGTGCCTGTGTATATATAGGGATGAGGATATTGGTTGAAGCTGATTTTAAGGAATTTGCACTTTATCATTATCATATACATATTCTAGACCATATCTATATTTTTAACACTAATAAGAGTTCAATAAATCAAAAGATTAAGTCTTTAATAAAAGATACTTTGTTATTATAGTATTTTAGTGTTTTATAGAATTGTAGAGCCATACATCATCCTCAACAGGGAATTCATAGCCTGAGCATTCATAGTATGAAGTCAGTTATCTGTTATGTCACACTTATTTCTGTGAATTTAGTAAGCAAATAACCTGGCAAACTATCACTGTAGAAAAGTATTATAGTACACAACAAATATAGGAAAAACATAAAATGTGCATGGGCAGATGTATTTAGAATGAATAATATAGAATGGATTATCTTGAAAATTTTAACTTGTCAGCATGAGAAAATCCACACTTATGTGTGCTTCAGTGAAGCACTTCATAAGATTTCAGAAAGTATATGATACTTTAAATTATGCACTTTTATTTCACAATAAATATATTCATGTGGCTCTAATGAATGACCCATCTTGTTATACAGTAGAGAAGAATGTGAAAAAAAAATTGGACAGACTTCATTGTCAGAACCCCATGTTTTCTGGTTTAGAACATCATTAAGCTCAATATCACTCTGAACTGTCATTTCCCTTCCTAACAGCGCATGCACAGAATAATGATTGCCAACAGGTGGGGGTTAATTAATCAGATTTCTTGCACGTGGGCTACAGGTGGAGAGCTGTGCTTCCCTGAAGCAGTCATACCTGTCTTTACATGTCCCAGCACTTGGTGTACAGTGTCGTAGAGAGAGCAGCGGAATTATATTAATCAAATTTTAGTTTTTATCTCGTTCCTCTTAAAAAATATGCCCAGATATTAACTACATAGTATCCTTGGAAAAGTAGTTTATGGTTACATCTGTGAATAAGGTGTTCGTTTATACACAAACTTACTTGTGTTTATTACACGTGTGTACATGTTCTACTACCCAGACTACTTGAAAACTGCTTCTGTACTTTTTTTGTTTTATGTGATTTCAGTTAATATACTCCATGGGATTAATTATAATTCTCTGGTCCATGTAGTAAAAGAATACCAACTTTGAAAATAGAGACAATAAATCCCCATAGTAATATCACCAGTATTATAAAGGGATATTCTCAATATGTTTACGTAAAAATATTGACAATTTAGATGAAATGGACAGATATAAATTATTAATCTTCTATCAAGGGCTGGATCTGACTTCACCAGCCCTTGAATCTGGATTGGCCATGTGACTTTTTGAGCCAATGGGGCTTCAGTAAAAGTAGCAGATGCAGATGTTTGAAATATATTGGACATTGAGGTTGTTTTGTTGTTTTTATTGAAAGTGGAAATCTTAGCCACCAGGTGAATAATATAGGGGTTGGTGAGAGTTTGAGAAGGCATGTGGAGCGAAACCAGCATAAGTGGGAAAACAGTTTGCCAAACACCATACATGTGAGGGAGGACTTATCAATCATCCAGCTTCTCACTGCAGAGCAGCTGACAACAGAAACGTGAGAAGGTGCAATAGAACCTACCCACCCAAGACCATCTAGATTATAAAACCACCCAGTTAAATGCAGAATTACAAGATAATTTAAATGTTATTTTAAACCACTAAGGTTTGGGATTATTTGGTATGAAGAAATAGCTATCTGACAAAGTAATGTGTTTCTTAATTGATACTGTCTTTACTATGAAAATAAGCAAAAATAACAAAAGCTGTCCTTTGCTTATAAATTATGGCTTGTCATAGTCTGATTAAGTTAATATACTACATACAATGTCCTATCCCCATTTCAGCTGGAAGTCGAGAGAGCTGAAATAGAGATGGAAGGAGATTCTAGATTTAGGGGTAATGATTAAAAGATGAAACATGTCAAACCACATTTGACAAATTCAGCAAGAAATAAAAAGACATCACAGATCTTTATGTACAAAATGACCCATTTGGAAATATGTTTCAGAAAGAGTTTAGGATGAATGGTAGAATTTGCCAAACAAGTATACTCAGAACCATAAAAACATCATTATTTTGTTTTATTTCATTTTGTAAGCATCACACCAAAAAGACAATTAAAAACTAACATTCATTTAAAATTCTACCATTGTACCTCTTCATTTAAGAGATTAGTGGAGGAGGGAGGAAAGGAGAGAGTATGTATAGGGATGTGGTAAAGGGGAAATAAAGGCAGGAGAACACGTGGTAAGGCTCTTACACTGATGTGAGCAAGAAACAAGAGTCTGTGTTATAACGTGGCAATGAGAATTAGAAGCCCATGATTGGTTCAAAAGAATTGTGTATGGATCCTTAGCTGCAGTACAAAATCTGGTGTTAACAGTGCTGAGCTAAATGAAGTAAAATTTTTTTTTTCTGAAAGAAACAAGATCAAAGCTTAAATTAAATCTAGAAAAAAGAAAATCTTTAGTACCTATTAAAAGACCTAAATTGTCCATTTTGTATTAGTTTATATTATTTATATTGTGTTAAAACTCCATTAAAATCATACTTTGAAATAGTTTTAATAGTATTTCTGTCTTCTCAATCTATTTTTTTCTTTACCTCTTGGATCACCTGTCACTCCTCCTCCTTTGCCTCTCCTACCCTTTTCTTCCACCTCCTTAATTTTCTTTAGCATAATTTTTGGTTCTAATGCGGATTTATATCCCTCTGTTTGCAGTAAGCTATGGGATACAGCCTATGTGGTGGTGAAGAGAAGGGACCAAGTGGTCATGCCTACATCCCAGCACCTACGAATTTGGTAAGCTTGGGCTTGTGATGGAAGTTTTCTGTAGCTTTCCTATTCATACGAACAGAGTAATAATGGAGCTCACCTTACTAGGTTGTATTAAATATTAAGCAAGTTAGTACATTTAAAGTGTTACATTTAAAGTTCTTAGGACAGTAATCACTCAGTAAATGTTACTGGTTAATTGGTTCTATCCCTATACTTAATAGAAAATGCTGGTGTAATTGATAGAATTTGCATCAGTGTATGCCGAACAAATATACTCAGAACCATAAAAACATTATTATTTTATATTTCATTTTGTAAGCATCACACCAAAAAGACAATTAAAAACTAAACTTCATTTAAAATTCTACCATCCTAACTCATCATATACCTTCAGTTTTTCTGAATTTCTTTTCATTTTTTCCCATATCCATGCAATTACATATTTTGCTTAATTTCAACTTTTTCACTCTAAATTAATTCTATACTTCCAATTAATATTTCATGATTATTTTAATATCTGAATAGGGTTTTTCTATAGTCACAATTTACCTGACTCAATTTATTTTTTTTCATAATTTTAATGTGTAAATGAGGATATTTATAGTGAAATTTTTCTTTCTCTTACTTTATACTCAGATTTCTTTTTACTAAATTTAGATTTGTAATAAGAATTATCCCACAAAAATTACAAAATGGACAGCAAGAAATTTAGATGAACAAACTATATTTGAAATAGCAAATTCAAATAGAAATATAAGACAATAATATAATTTTATCATAATTTGTTTCATAAAAGAAGACCTACTACTTAGACTGAAAAATGGATGCATCATTAAAATGCAACAACTAAAATTTGAGTATTTGAATTTGGTTAAATATTTTTAAGACAGAGAATGGTAATTCGTCACCTAAAATATAATAGAATTACCTTTAATATTATGCAGTGATGAACACTAGTACTCACTAACATCTAATTTTCCTCTCTTTCTGGATCTATAGGGAAGACTATATTTTTCTGCTCCTTGATGTTAAGCTGGTGATAGATTCTTAATTCTGTCCAACGGGCTGTGAGAAGTGATTGGGTTTGCTTCTGGGATAAAGCTTTTACTTAGAGGATTCTTTCTTTTTTGTTGCAATGTACAAGGTGGACTCATGGTCCAGATAAAAAAATGCTAACAAAAGGCAGCATAGCTTCCACGAGGTCTCTGTGTGCAGGGCAGAGTCATTCAGGACATGCACTGGAATGGGAAGGGCACATGCAAAATAAACATTTGTTTGCCGATCCCTCTGTTATTTGGAATTTTTTGGAACTTTTATAGACTCTGGTCACTCATTAGTTGACCAATACAATACTTAACAAGGCCTCACGTATTTGCCAATTTAATCAAATAATTCTTTCTAAAAAATTTCCCTATTTTCCTTCAAACATAAATTACTTAATGTGATCCTCTTTGAATTCATAACCTGTAGTAACATTTTACTTTCTCTTTTCTGGTTCTCTTGAATAGATGATCTTTTGTCAGTTCTTTTAGTTTTTTTTAACATTTTGAAAATATGTTTTAAGTTTATTCATTTTTGAGAGAGAGAGAGAGAGTGTGTGTGTGTGTGCAAGGGAGGGGAAGAGAAAGAGAGAGAGAAAGAATCCCAAGTAGGCGCTGCACTGCCAGCACAGAGTCTGATGGGGGCTCCAACTCCTGAACCATGAGATCATGACCTGACCCGAAACCAAGAGTCAAATGTTTAACTGACTGAGCCACCCAGGTGGCCCTAGTGTTTTTTTGTTTGTTTGTTTGTTTTTTGTTTTTTGTTTTTTAACATTTTCATACTTGAAAATGTCAAAAATAAAAATTACAGCTTTATAAAAAAAATAACACAAGAGTTTCAATAATGACTTTACACAGTATTATGATTTCAGATTGACAGTTAACAATCCCCCGTTTTTAAACATTTCTCAATATTTATATATTTTATTTTTTAATGTTTATTTATTCTTGAGAGAGAGAGAGACAGAGACAGAGTGCGAGCAGGGAAAGGGCAGTAAGAGAGGCAGACACAGAATCAGAAGCAGGCTCCGGGCTCACAGCTGGCAGCACAGGACCCAACGTGGGGCTTGAACTCACAAATGGTGAGATCATGACCTGAGCTGACGTCAGTCGCTTACCTACTGAGCCATCCAGGCTCCCCATCTGAATATTTATATCAATGGTATAATAAAAAGGATTGTATCCATGAGAAAGTGTGATAAAATATTTTATTAGTTTATCCATAAAGTATTCTTTTTTAGTAAAAATATTTTCTTGCAGCTAAGTAATGGGTTAAAAGTGTAACACATTATGAAGTCTGAAATGAAGAAGTTGTTGGAATATGGATTATGAAAATACTTCAGAGCAAGAATATATTCCAATAACTTGATAAAAATTGCAAGCCAATTACCTGCAAAAATAAAAAAAAAACAATTATGTTTGATAATTTAGAAATATAAATGTCACAAAATGTGCAATTGTTTTCAATTTCATCTCTCATAACCATATAGACTCAATTATAGTTTTCCATTATACAAGACTAATTAGTTTCACAAAAACTGGCATCTTTGCAATGCAAGGTATCATAATTAGGATTTCATGTTTTAATTTGTAAGTGTGTTCCCTTTGATTTACTGCCATATGCTTTATTATTTTAGATACATATTTTGAACAGATATTTCTGAAATAATCAGTTTACTCTTTCCTTTGAACTACATTTGTGTTTAATCAGAAAACAAAGGCTGTCCTTTTTACAAGAACATTTAAAACTAAGAAAAAAAATGATAAAGAAAAGTAATCTTCTAAGATCTAGAACAATTAAAAAGACTTTCCATCCTGTATGATTTCAGTCATCTTTGCTGCTTTTTGTCCCGGAAACCTTCCTACTAAGTTATAATTTTATCTCCATTTTGAAGAAAGATTATTAGATAGTAAAACATATAAAACAAAAGAAATGAATGAAATAAAACACACAGCAGAGCAGAATGAGTGAGGAGTAAGATAATATGTTGATGAATGTTTCATTAGGCAATATCTTACCTCCCAAATTGCTACATTGCTAAATTGGATATTATTAATGTGAACAAAGTGTATTTCACGGGATGCTAAAGCATACAGATACTTTCTTGAATTCACACAGGTTTAAATCTAGTTTGATTGAGGAGACAAGAAAACAGCTAGTAAATATGAGCAATACTGGTAAGGCCACAATAAAACTATAAGAAACGAGTAATCAGTGGAGGGAGAAAAAATTGTGATATGACCTGGGTTAGTTCATGTATGCCCTTTTCCTACAGCTGATGATAAAATCAACCCTTTCATAAATAACTTTAATTATGAATTTAGGTGTCAATATAGATATCCTCTTTATATTTGATATGTGAACCCAACTATTTGCTGCTAATATAGGCATAAAGACTTGTATATAGGAAGAGTCGATATATGCACATGGTAAATGGATGAAATTTGAATTAAGATAGGTTCACCTTTCTA
This sequence comes from Panthera uncia, assembly GCF_023721935.1. Taxonomy (NCBI): domain Eukaryota; kingdom Metazoa; phylum Chordata; class Mammalia; order Carnivora; family Felidae; genus Panthera; species Panthera uncia. The sequence goes on along the minus strand of NW_026057577.1, from coordinate 77,721,875 downwards.
ACATAGTATAAATCTGAAAATAGTTGTATGTTGTAATTAAATCTCTGGGAATATTCCTTTCTGAATAAATAATCAATTCAACTGACTAGAACACTTACATGTAAGCATTGGTAGAATAAATATTACCAGAGCTTAACTTTTTGCTAATTAAACTAAACTTAGTGTTTGAGTTTTCTTGTCATTTGAACCTCAGAAATTTAAGTTTAGGTGCAAGTATCACATTCTCACAGAATGAAAATTGAATATCAAAACCAGTAATCCTAACGGTAAGGAAGTAAAACTCTGAGATTAAAAAGATTGATAGCAAATATTTGAATATTTATTTTTTTTAATTTTATTAATGTTTATTTATTTTTAAGAGAGAGATAGAGAGACAGAGTGTGAGCAGGGGAGGGGCAGAAAGAAAGAGAGAGAGAGACACACCCACACAGAATCCAAAGCAGGATCCAGGCTCTGAGCTGTCAGCACAGACCCAGACACGGGACTCAAACCCATGAACCATGAGATCATGACCTGAGCCAAAGTCAGGCGCTTAAGAGACTGAGCCACCCAGGTGCCCTGAATATTTATAGTTTCTAATACGTTGGAAGATATATCTTGGATTTTAAATAGTACTCTGCTATATTCACACTGCAACAGTGGTTTATTTGTTTAAAAATTTTTAAATTATAATGGAAAATGACAAGAAAATAGGCCATTGTTGAGATTTCCTAGTGCATTGTTTTGTGGAAACTAAAATATGATTAACATAGATAAAAATAGATTGAGTTCTTTAACTTGAAAAATGTATAAAATAAAGAGGTCCCTGAATGGTTTTTAAAGTTCAGCATATCCATTCATCAGTTGATGGACATTTAGGCTCTTTCCATAATTTGGCTATTGTTGAAAGTGCTGCTATAAACATTGGGGTACAAGTGCCCCTATGCATCAGTGCTCCTGTATCCCTTGGGTAAATTCCTAGTAGTGTTATTGCTGGGTCATAGGGTAGGTCTATTTTTAATTTTTTGAGGAACCTCCACACTGTTTTCCAGAGTGGCTGCCCAGTTTGCATTCCCACCAACAGTGCAAGAGAGTTCCCATTTCTCCACATCCTCTCCAGCATCTATAGTCTCCTGATTTGTTCATTTTGGCCACTCTGACTGGCATGAGTTGGTATCTCATTGTGGTTTATATACACAATGGAGTACTACTTGGCAATGAGAAAGAATGAAATATGGCCTTTTGTAGCAACGTGGATGGAACTGGAGAGTGTTATGCTAAGTGAAATAAGTCATACAGAGAAAGACAGAGACCATATGTTTTCACTCTTATGTGGATCCTGAGAAACTTAACAGAAGACCATGGGGGAGGGGAAGGGAAAAAAAAAAAAAGTTAGAGAGGAAGGGAGCCAAATCATAAGAGACTCTTAAAAACTGAGAATAAACTGAGGGTTGATGGGGGGGTGGGAGGGAGGGGAAAGTGGATGATGGGCATTGAGGAGGGCACCTCTTGGGATGAACACCGGGTGTCGTATGGAAACCAATTTGACAATTAAAAAACTAATAAAAAAATAAAAGGTAATCATGAAGGATCCGTGTGGTGACATAAATGTTCTGTATCTTGGCTGTCATTGTCAATATCCTGGCAATGATATTGTACCATGGTTTTCCAAATGAAAAATTAGAACTTCTCCAAAGAAATAAAATGTATTGAAAAGAACCAAATAGAAATTATAGAACAGATATTGTACTATAGATTTGCAATGTGTTTCCATTGGGGGAAACTGGGTGAAGCATACATTGAATCTCTCTTTTGATTCCTTACAACTGCATGTAAATCTACAATTATCTCAAAATAAAAATTCTAATGAAAAAATAAAGCTAAGCATATATTTAATATTGATCGTCTTTTTAACAAGACTATTTATTAAACCTGAACACTCCTTTCCACATAGCTGGCTATATAATACAACGTTTACTGTACAAAAGCTAATACTTTATTTTTTCTATACAATTTGAAATAAAATACGAATTTGAACTTTTCTTTGCTTCTGGCTACCATTTTCAGAACTTCAAAAGAAGGTATTCAAAAGAACAGGGGGAAAACTCTGGTCACGTATTTTGATCTGATGAAGATCAGTTCAGTCTGGTTACTCAGCCAAATGTGGAAGGAAATAACACCAGATATTTTATTTGATTGTCTTGACCACATAATTCTTTTGAAAGGCTTAATCCAGAGATCCCACAAGTAAAAAGGAAAAAAAAGTATGTTTCCATAATAAAATTTTCTTAATCATATATCTGAGTTGACTTAATTCGTTTTAGAACTTAAGAGAATTTCAGTTTCTAGTCTTCTGTTGTCTGAAGTCTAGTCTTGAGTTTTCTTCCATTGTTAACCTTCATTAGAAAGTATCCTTCCCTTGATTATCTTTCAAAAAATGCATAATTAATATATTTCTAAAGATGGATGATAAACTATTCCTATCATAACAGTTAGAAATGTATTTTTTCAGTATAGTAGTGTTAATTTGGACAGTAGATCATCATTTCTGTTGATAGTCTTGAACCATGTGTTTTATAAATTATACTTATTATATAAAATAACCTTGGGAAATTAATCTTTCCATGTTATTCATATGTACACTTCACCTGAAAATGACTTTGGTTTCACTTCTTGGGAATTACTGGAAAATGGATTTCCCACCTAGAATTCTAGCACATTTATAAACATGACCTAGTAGTGGAATTTATGGCATGTAGTCCTTCTGTTGAGGATTTCTGTGTACATAAAATTGCAACTGGGTTGCTTTCTTCCGTGTAAAATAAAGTGATTGGGAAAGACTACTGATTTGACATTTTAATTTTAGCACAATATATTTTTATGAAAATAAAAGCCTCCCTTTTCTTTCCATGATGTAGAGTCACATCTGTCAACTCCGAGGATGAAAATCACGCAATTGGTAGACCAGGGGAATCAGTGAACTCCCAAGTCTTTCCCAGCTTAGCAATCTATGATAATTTATAATTTAAGTTAATGGAAAATATCTCTAGCTTTTCAGCATGTTGCCCCTGGTTTCTTTTCTGGAATGCCCTCTTCAGTGACATGGAAGTTTCTCCAGAACCCATCCTCCAAAACCAAGCTCAATTCCCTTCTCCCAGAAACTTTCCTCATCCTCCAATTAGTTTCTCCAGACCTTATACTTCTCTAGTCTATAATCCGAGTTGACTCTCAGGAAATGTTTGCATAATTGAGTTGTGGAGAGGAGAAACAAGAAAAACATCAAAACCAAAATTTTAATTAAAGTCCTTGTTACTAGAAAAGTCAGGTGACCGGAAAAGTACAGAAAGAAGGCTTCCACAGCCACTAAATTTACTCTGTGCCACAAATTTTGATCACCAAATCTTTCATTAACAGCTGGTCGTCAAAACCTCTATGTTGTTAATGATTTCTGCTTGATGTTATACCATTCATTTCATACTTTGTTTTGTTGTTGTTGTTTGGTAGTGGTAAAAATACATCAGTTGGCATTTTAATTTAATACTTCAAGTTTCACACATCAGCCCCAGTTAGATAATATCTTAGCTCTCAAAAAGAGAAACAGCAAAGTTTTCACTGCAGAGAGTCCAATGGGTCCCGTTCTACATTAGGCCATCAACTTTGTCAAGAAAACAAATGACTCAGAAATGTGACCTGGAATGAAAGTCAGTCTTCACAACATCCTTGGACATTTGAACATGCTTTAATTCCTTGAGTTTATTTGTCTAAAATCCATCTCATAAAAAGGTTCTGCCTGTAGGAAACCCAGAACTCGCCTCCGGACTCTATGAGAGGGTAGAGAAAAGATATTCGAGGAGAGACCAGAAATGCAGTTTTGATTTAGCTGCATTACAGTAAGGAAAGGGAAAAAAACTATTAACATAAGGTAACAAAAATAATGTGCAAAAATCATGAAACAGGCATGATACCACAGTTACATCTATCTTAAACACTCATTGTGCTGGAGGATGGTAAGTATCAATACAGTGTGGATATAAGACTTCCAAATGTTGAGCAGAGAAATGCCAACCTGATTTATCCTTAGGAAATCTAATGATGCTAGTAAGTAAGTAATGGATATATTCATTAAAGATAATGAAGGACTTGGTGATTCAGTACAAAAAAGAGTATTTTTTCTTATTAGAGAAAAAGCAATATGTATTGCATTCACAGGTTTACATTATTTTATAGATTTATCAAGATCCAAAGAGAAATGGTTTTGTTCGGGGAAGAGAATTCAATGTTTGAAAATAAAACCTCTCTAAATTATTCTTCCATGCATGCTGAAACAAACAAGAAATGTCTGACTCATTCACATCATATAAGAAACACTTACTATAAAGCTTAAACCTATAAAAACCTGTAACAAAATATGGAAACAAATCTTGTGACATTGAATTATCAAGATTCCTCAAATACAACTCCAAAAGCACAATTCATAAAGAAAATCTTCATAAACTGAGCTATAGCAAAATTAAAAACTTCTGTTCTTTAAAAGACACTGTAAAACAAGTAAAGGCAAGTGAAAGAAAATAGTTGCGAAACACATACCTAGTCAAGGACGTGTTTTCAGAATAGAACACTAAACATAATCTCTCCAGAAGCTCTCACAATGCAATAATAAACAGAACACCAAATCAAAATTGGGCAAAAGATTTGAACACATGATAACAAGAAGTTTTAATTTGCATTTCCCTAATGCCTAGTGATGTGGAACACCTTTTCATGTGCTTATTACTCATCTGTATATCCTCTTTGGTGAAACATCTGTTCACATCTTTTGCTCATTTTCTAATTGAATTGATTGTTTTTTAAATGTGAGTTTTGAGAGTTCTTTATATATCCCAGATGCTAGTTCTTTGTAGGATATGTGGTTTATAAACTTTTTCTACCAGTTTGTAGCTTGTCTTTTCATCTTCTTCAGAGAGTTCTTCATCAAGCTAAAGTTTTAACTTTTGTAAGTCCACTGTATCATTTTTTTCCCATTAATGGACTGTGCTTTTTTGCCTGGTCCTAGATCTTGAAGATTTTCTGTTGTCAGAGACAGGGACTGTTGGTATTTGGCTGGAGTAGGGTGGGCATTGACAAAAAGGTTCTTTGGTTTTGTTTCTTTTTTGGCCTGTGGGAACAGGCTTTTCCTGGGGGCTTTCTTTCTGTACCTGTTAGCTCTTTCAGGTTGGATGTCATGCAAATGCTCTGTCTGGCTCAAATGGGAGACAATATGAAAAGCGAAGGAATTCAGTGACGCCAAGTCTTTACTTAATTCAAGCAATCTTCAGGCAGCCCACCTCCTTCTTCCCAACTTTGAGGGACTTTCTATGGTATTCTTTGAGTCCTAGCATGACCTTATATGACATTTTCCTGGAGCAGTCTTTGGTCATTCCATTGGAAAGTCTGGATCTAAAACTTTCCCCTCATTCTCAATAGATTTCTTAATAGTAGTACAATTTGTATTCTCCTTAAAGCATCATGTGTCAAAGATCTGTGAGTATGTAATATATGGGTTTCAGTATTTCAAGGGTGGATTGATGCCAGATATACCATAATATAGCTTGGGCTGTCAAATTGTATTTTTCACATAACATCACAAGAGAAATAGGTATTTTAATTTCTAAAACCTCTACTTGTTGCAAGACATCATGACTACCTCCACTCATTCCTTGATTAATATATTTCAGCCAAATTTCCTTTCAAACTCCTGTAGTCTCCTTATTAGTTTTATTGTTATTCTGAATTCCCTTCAGTTTGTCTCTGACCTAATGTACAGACACACTCAAATAATAATCTAATACACCTTACTTGCACTTGGCGGGATAGGACACTTTTTACAATGCTCTGTAGAGAAGACATGCCAGTTGGCTACCTCACAATTCAAGGTTCTCAGAGAATACCCAAACGTGCCATGCTAGGACTGCTCTAAAAACAATAAAGTGCCATTTAATGATTATATATAGTGATGTAATTAATATAGCAATGACTAAGCACACTTGAGTATTTCTTGAATGTTAAAAAAGGTAGCAAGTGATATATCATTTTAAAATAAGTATCAGAGGGTAGGAGTTCTGGCTATGACCAAGTGATGAATATTCTCTCAGTAAATACTCTCTGTAAAAGCAGCTATCAGCCTATACCAAGTGGACAGGAACCATTATTTCAGCACACTGGAATTTGACCAAAGGCATAGAAAAGCCTGAGAAGTATTTACCTTTAAAGATAGCCTGAACATCAGACAAAGTATAATAGGGAGCCAGCAACAAAGCAGAACTGTGGTTTACAGAGTATGGCAAAAACAGGGCAAATTTGTGGCTTAAAGGCAATATCTAAGTATATATGTATTGAGCTACCCAATAATAATAGCAACTGAAAAGCACAATCCAATTATGGCAACACTGATGGCAAAGTTTTTCTTCCTCCTAAATTAAGGGGAACCCAGTTATCTGTATGTTCATGTGCATTAGGCACAGGGTTAGGAACATGATAGAAATGCATATATAGGAAGCAAAAAAAGCTCAGAAGAAAGAAGGGTCTATTTTCTCCCTAAGCTTCAAGAACAGGAAGAAAGACTTCCTGGACATGATACTGCCCAAAATCCCAAAGTGGAGAAGACGAATGCCTATGGTGAAAAGTGTGGGCGATTTCAAGTAAATGGCCACAAGGGCAAGAGGGAGAGGTATACAAGTATTTGGCATACCCTTCTGTGTAGCATGAGAGGAAGTGAATTTTAGAGGTAATTTGGCACTAGATCAAGATGGCCTTTTATACCTTGTTATAGAGTTGGAGTTTTTCACTATAAGAATAGAGAGCCATTATTGAAAGGTTGCTTACTGGTGAGTATTGTATCAGATGTGTGCATTAGAAATGCCAATGTGAGGGGCTCCTGGGTGGCTCAGTTGGTTAAGTGTCCAACTTCAGCTCAGGTCATGATCTCACAGTTTGTGGGTTCGAGCCCCACATCGGGCTGTGTGCTGACAGCTCAGAGCCTGGGGCCCCCTTCAGATTCTGTGTCTCCTTCTCTGCCACTCCCCTGCTCACGCTCTGTCTCTCTGTCTCTCAAAAATAAATAAACGTTAATTTTTTTTAAAGAAATGCCAATCTGAACCCTGTTTGGCTGGGTTAGAATTAGGGAGACCCCTTGAGGAGGTTGTTAGCATGAACCAATTAGTGTAGGAGGAAAGTAGATTCTTAGAGCAACTCTTCTTTAAAGCTGTTTGGTCTTGAGCCCCATTACACTATTAAAAATGATTGTTGGTGCAAAGAACTTTTGCTTTTATTCCCTTAAAATTTTCCATAGTAGAAATTAATACAGATTTTTAAATTATTAATTTTAATTAAATTATTGAATATAAAGCTATTTACAGAAATGTCATAGTTTTATGAAAACATAAAACATTATGAAATAAATTTTCCAAATTAAAAATCAATGCAAAAAGTGACGTTATTTTATAATTTTGTAAATCTCTTTAGTGTCTGACTTAGGATAGCTGGATCCTTATATCTGTTTCTGTATTTAGAACAATCTTGTTTTAGTTGATAGATCTGAAAAAAATCTGGTCTTACACAGACAAGAGTTGGAAAAGGAAGGAATGCTTTAATAACTCTCTAACATAACTTTGGATATTCTTCTTAAATACCCCACTAAAACTTAGGGGTAGTTTATTAAACTTTAGCTCCAATTGAAATTGAACACTATATCAATAAATTTGCACGTTGTTACATTAAAATCCATTGGTCGTCTTTGTGCTTTGAATGGATCTTCTCCCCATGAATTATAACTCAGGAAGTTTTTTTTGGAAAATACTGGTTCAAATGACATTATTTTCAACTTTCAAATATTGATACATTTTATTATGTGATATTTTAAGAAATTATATTTATTACCTCTGATCTCATCAGAATAGCCTTTAAGTATCTAGAAGCAGTCAAGCTAATAGTAGTAAATATTAGTTTTCCAAAATTATAATTTTTACTTGAAAGAAAGCTCAAATATTATCAATGGCAGTATAGATTCTCAGTTGGTTTACTTGAAGACACATGCTCACATTGTATATTTTTGAGAAAATGACTGACAAATACCCAGGTCTGAATAACTATAGTTTTCTGTCATTCTGTCAAGTAAACATTATGTTCTGTGAAAAGTGATCTCAAAACTCACACAGTGGTTTTCTTCTAGATCATCATTGTACTGCAGTATACAACAGAAATGTTTCATGTGTGCTTCCCATTTCTCTCAGGCAGACTATTGAAAAAAGAAGTACTTATTGGTAAGATTTAATTAAATTTTAATCTTTCATCAAGGACATTCTTAAGTAAAACTGGCTTTGTCTTTTTTCTGTGAATTCAGGAAAGTGAAGAATAAAATGACTTATAATGTACTTTGGTGCTACCATCTTCATTGCTCATAAGCAGCCAGCATTTTCCCTACCACTGCTTTTACACCATTAGTTACAAATACCAATATGATAGAGAAAACAATAAAATTATTTTGAACTCCATAATCCGTGGAAATGTATCAGAGATTATTGGAGACCATAGACCATACTTTGAAAACCACTGACTTAAAAAACAGCAGAAAAGAATCAGGGAAGAATGGATGTAAGAGATTTGGAAATATAAACTTTATAAGAACTGTCTTTTTTGAAAAAAAATCTCTCTCAAGTTGCCTACGTAGGTGTATTAGAATAACATTAGTGCAGACTTTTATTGCCTGTGGTTTTGTCTTTTTTTCTTCTTTTCAAATGGCTTCTATTATTTGCCTAACTAATCTACCTAAAGGTTTGTGAAACCATCCCTATCTTTTTCTGTACTTACTCAGAATCTCCTGCAGTACTGACCATGTCATAATTAACTACACAACCAATAAGACCCGATTAGTTCGTAGCTCTTGAAACAGACTGAAAAAAAAAAGGGATAATAGATTTGCACTCTTATGCAACCTAACATTATTATATTAGGCACAACTTTTTATTATTTTTAAATTACTCTGAAATTGAGACATATTCAAATATTAAAATTAAAGCTATTGGCATACTAATTACTTTCCCACTTAATTATAATAGCACAGAACAAATGGTAGGGTTTGCACAGTAAACAAAAGCCTGGAAGGATAATATCTGCCAGTTAATTATTACTTTAAACATGTGTCTCTCTGTTTGTGACCTATTAGGGTTGTAAGTTTTGCATATTACTATATTTTGAGCCAAGTTTGAAGATGGTAAGAACATAACAAAAGACACAATTATTTAGACATAGGCCTTTATTTTACCACAAATTATTTAAAAAAAGAAAGGCCTCTTATCTCTATTCTAGGAATAGTTTTGTTCTAATCTCAAGCCCATGACCTTGGACACACATCATTTAGTTGCCATGTACTTTATCAGACTCATCTATAAAAAAGAGGTAAAACTAGATGACTTGTCAACTCCAGTCTTTTTCTTTTTTTAAATAAGGTACAATCATCAATCCATGACCATGGTGACCAAAATGATTATTATATGTTAACAGTCTGTGATCTATTAAAAAGTGGATAAATGAATCAGTTTGGTCACCATTGCAATGCTGTGGTGATTTTTTAATCTCTTCTGGGCAGATCTTTCAATCTCTTCTGGGCAGATTTTTGCAATTCATTCATACAGATAACTATTAGATGCAACTAGTTTTCTTTTTTCTTAGCAAATGTAAATATTCAGATCATATTTCTATATCCATATTAGAAAATGGCGGCTTAATTTCTACACTTTTCCCCATTTTGCTATTGATTTAGCTGTGTAAATCCAAAACTGATTTTGTAAAGGAATAGACTAAGCTTATTGAGTCAATGTATGATGTTTTGGAACCTGAGAATGTTCTCCAAACTGAATTCTTTGATTTCTAATTATACACTGTTGATTAACATTAGAACTGGTGGCACCTGGGTGGGTCAGTTGGTTAAGCTTCTGACTTTGGCTCAGGTCATGATCTCACGGTTCATGGGTTCGAGCCCCACGTTGGGCTTTGTGCTGACAGCTCAGAGCATGGAGCCTGCTTCAGATTCTGTGTCTCCCTCTTTCTATGCCCCTCAGCTGCTCGCACTATGTCTGTATATGTCAAAAATAAATAAATATTAATAAATAAATAAAATTTAGTGTTGAAATATAAGAAGAAAATAACAAGTAAGTACTAATAACTAAGAAAATAAAAAGTAAAATAATCTCTGTATGAGGAAGGGTCTACTTTAGTGGTTTTGGATGATAAATAGATAAATCTAATTCTCCTTCTAGAGTGGTAAAGTGTTTTAAGAAATCACATCTTATGGGGGAATTGAGAATAACTTTTAAAGTAGGATGGCAGACCTGCTATGAGTTCCTTGACAATTTCATTCAGTCTTATAATCTCCTTACTAAGTACATAATGCATGACCAAAAAACCATGAGAGTGGTGAGCATAGAGGATGTGTCTCTTTCTCTCTCTCTTTCCTCTCTTCCCCCCTTTCCCCATGCCCCCCACCTTCTTCCACCTATCCTTTAACATTTGGCTTCCATTATAATAGGCAGCTGTGCATGGTTGGGTAAAAATTGGACCCTCGTTCCAAACTTAAACCAGAACAATGCTAAAGGCATTCAAAATTGACATTTCTCACCCTTATCAAAATGGAACTTGAGAACTACTCTGTTATCCCTACATGTAGACAATAAAGCTTACCCTGCACTTGCTTCTATAGTTACCCTATGAAGTCATTTTATCACTAATAGTATAGGAATTGAATGTACAGCAGTTTTTGAAATAGCAACTAGTAGTTACTATTTCCCTTTGTCACTCAAAGAAATTCTGATTTTGTTTTAAATGAACCACCTTTTCTGTCTGAGCCCAGTGTCCCTGGCAGAGTTGACTTTATACCCAGCATCAGTGTGTGACTGCCATTAGAACTAAGCCAACCGGCACATCTAGGCGGAGTGTTTCAAAGAAAGTTTCTGACCTATTTTGGACCAGCTTCTCCCAAAGCTCTACTTTTATTGGAACTTATTGTGAAGACAGCATCTCTCTCTTCTGCTGTGGTTATAACTGAGTAAGATAGAACCCTACAGCTATATAGCAGACATCTTTTCCTGTAAGAGGAGAAAGCGTATAATCTCTGATGGCGGTGTGAATGGTATAAAATGGTTGTCATAACCGAATTCACAATGAAAAGTAAAATTTTCCTTGAGCCACTTTAAGTAGGGCATCTTATTTTATATTTGAAATTTCCACTCTAATAAATATAACATCACATAAACTCTCTGCTTTATTTACTTTTATATTTCATTTGTACATTATCTTAACGGGATTGTTTTTTACTTCTGTTAAAATTTGTCCAGTGTCCCTATGAACTGAAGACACACACAGAAAATATTTGTATACATAAAACATATCATAAAAAAATAATTGGGGATCTCTCAAACAACTCATTTAGTTATTAACACAACCAAAAGAAATATAGTAGTTTACTTTTAGTCTTTGTTAGAAACATGGTTTCTTGGAGGATTTTAGGTTTTTTTATTTATTTATTTATTTTTTTTAACGTTTATTTATTTTTGAGACAGAGAGAGACAGAGCATGAACGGGGGAGGGGCAGAGAGAAAGGGAGACACAGAATCGGAAGCAGGCTCCAGGCTCTGAGCCGTCAGCCCAGAGCCAGACGCGGGGCTCGAACTCACGGACCGCGAGATCGTGACCTGAGCTGAAGTCGGACACTTAACCGACTGAGCCACCCAGGCGCCCCGAGGATTTTAGTTTTATGTTATCAAATTCAAATTTTAATATTGGAATATTCTGTATATAATTATTTTTGAATTTTTTTCTGTATAGGTCCTACTCTAAATGAAGTAATATTTTTAAAAAGTTGAATACAAAATAAATGGTAAAGACGTAGTATGCACACAGAAGTTTCTTGAGAAGTTAATTTGGTCCTTTTTCCTGTCTTGAAAAATTATTTTTAATTATAATAAATGTAGCTTACGTGAAGTTAGGGCTAGCTATTTTTTTAAATTTTTATTAATGTTAATTTTGAGAGAGAGAGAGCGAGCACAAATGGGGGAGAGGCAGAGACAGAGGGGAGAGGATCCCAAACAGGCTCTGGGCTATCAGCTCAGAGCCCTACATGGGGCTCAGTCCCACAGACCCTGAGATCATGACCTGAGCTGAAATCAAGAGCTGGGAGCTCAATCGACTGAGCCACCCAGGTGCTCCATGTTACAGCTAATTATATCAAAACTTCTAGCTATGTATAACCTTTAACATTGACCTTGAAGTAGTTTTTCTAGGTTTTGCCAAGAGAATATCTACCCATACTTTAAATATTGTAGCTTTCTCAACCTTGAAGAAAATACATCCTCTGAAACCTCCATTATTGTATTTTCCTTGGGATGGAGCAATTTTTTCTGACAGAGTACTTGAAGTGGTAGTTATATGTTGATACTGAATAGCCTGAGGCTTAGAAGTCAGTGCTAGACAAATTCTTATTATCTGCACTCACCAAAAATAGTTATGGCAGCAAAAAATTAATCATATGCCTCATTTCAGGAAGATGAAGGGCAAAACTGAGGAAGTGAAGCTCCTCATTTCAGATTTTGGAGCAGAAGTTAAAGGTAGGGAAATAATGCATGGAGAAAAAGTCTATATCTCTAAAACATGAGATTGGTTAATAATCATATGAGTATATAATACCACGATACTTTTCTTCATTTAGACAAACATTTCTCAGAGTGTAGTTCTCACACTGGTTACACCAGAATCACCTGAGGTGCTTGTTAAAGATACTATTTCTTGAGCTATTTTCAAGCTGTTGATTCAGATTATCTTGGTTGGCCCTGAGGGGTCTGAATTTTTAATAGGAACCTCCAGGCGATTCAATAAACGTTGAAGTTTGAAAACTGCTGACTGAGAGCTTGGGAATGACTGGGCCACAGTCTACCTTTTTTCTCCTGATGGGAGCTACATTCCTCCACTTAAGATGGAATTTTATACAGTTTACAGTTGCATACACTGTTTCTACAAAACTTCCCTTGTACACCAGACTTCGACTTCTGTATGTCAGTTGATGAAATAGATTAAAAGCAATTGTATGATAGAAATGTCTTCCAGATGAGGTGGCTGGGTGTCTCAGTCAGTTGGTTAGGTGTCTGAGTCTTGATTTCAGTTTTGGTCATGATCTCAGGATTCATGAGATCGAGCCCCGCATCAGGCTATATGCTGACAGCATGAAGCCTGTTTGGGATTCTCTCTCTCCCTTTCTCTGCACCCCCCACCCTCTCAAAAATAAATAAATAAACTTAAAAAAAATTGCCTTTTGGCTAACAGTTCTGCTTCACCAGAATCACTTTATTTGTCTTCACAGCATTGCTGTTGTGCTTACGGGAATGTTACTGCCTTCATCCCATATGTAGTAAAAAGAATGTAAAACAAAGGGATTAAAAGTGATGATTCTCAGAGGAGTAATGCATATCAGAAAGAAGAGATTACTATAACTACTTTAAATAATTACTTTTAATATTATCCTTACATAAGTGTTATTAAATTTGCAGGACAAAATAAAATAAATAAAATGAAGTGTGTATATGACATGTTAGAAGTACATTTTTCGAAACAGTGTCCTCAAAACATCTTGTAATTAGAAATTTAAAAAAAACACATTTTTTTTTCTCTCTGGGATTGGAATCTACCTACCTATCCACACATATATATGTATATATATAATTCTAACTCTGCATCTCTTCCAGGAATTCATTGTGCATGAAATTAAGAGATCGCCTCTATAAATATTGGGGTTTTATTCATTCAGCAAATATTTATTAAACACCTACTACATTGCAGGTAATATTTTAGAAGCAGTATATGTTGCAGGAACAAAACAGAAATAATAAGGCCCAAGGCCTTCTAAGACCTTGATTCTAGTGGAGGAGGTGAGATAGTCAACAAATCATCAGTAAATATCTGTCAGGTAACAATAAATGCTGTGAATAAAAATAAAGCAGAATGGCATGTTGTATAGTGTTGTCAGGGAAAATTTCTCTGATAACTTGACATTTGAATGGGAACCTGAAAGATATGAAGGAGTAACCCAAAAAGCTGGTTATGGCACTTTTTAAAACTGGATTACGAGAGGATGGTTTGGTAAAACATTCCTGAAAAATAAAATACAAATCCTATCTATCACTTCCTTGATGCACACAAAATATTTTAATTCCACATGCCAGTGTAATGTAACAAAGATGATAGTCACAGTTTACACAAAACAAATGACTGAAAACTCAAATATCAAGACAGTAACTGATTTGTGATGTAATTTATGAGAGCTTTTAGTTATAGTTTGTAGGGCAGACAGATCATAAGTAGTAGTATGTTTGTTACTACCATCAAGCTACTTTTTTCTGTTTTAGAGAATCAAGTACTCTTGCTTTCCATCTCATTGTCTGGCCTTCTCATTTTTGTATACTTTTATACAAAGGTAAGTAACGTTATTATTGTTTTTCGATTCCAAGTTGGAATGCTCTTTGTACAAGTTGTTATACGGATAAAAGAAGCTGAAATGAAGTAAATATTAAAAATTTTTAATAAGGTTATTTAAAGGATAAAACACATCTATAATTTTTTTAAATATTTATTTAATTTATTTTTTTAATTCACATCCAAGTTAGTTAGCATATAGTGCAACAATGATTTCATCAGTAGATTCCTTAATGCCCCTTACCCATTTAGCCCATCTCCCCTCTCCCACCCCCTCCAGTAACCCTGTTTGTTCTCCATATTTAAGAGTCTCTTATATTTTCCCCTCCCTGTTTTTATATTATTTTTGTTTCCCTTCCCTTATATTAACCTATTTTGTATCCTAAAGTCCTCATGAGTGAAGTCATATGATTTTGTTTTTCTTGACTAATTTCGCTTAGCATAATACACACTAGTTCCATCCATGTAGTTGCAAATGGCAATATTTCATTCTTTTTGATTGCCTAGTAATTCTCTCTCTCTCTCTCTCTCTCTCTCTTTCTCTCTCTCTCTCTCTCTCTCTTTCTCTCTCTCTCTCTACACACACACACACACACACACACACACACACACACATCTTCTTTATCCATTCTATTGATGGACATTTGGGCTCTTTACATACCTTGGCTATTGTTGATAGTGCTGCTATGATCATTGGAGTGCCTGTACTCCTTCTAAACAGCATACCTGTATCCCTTGGATAAATACCTAGTAGTGTAATTGCTGGGTTTTAGGGTAGTTCTATTTTTAATTTTTTGAGGAATCTCTATACTGTTTTCCAGAGTGGCTGCACCAGTTTGCATTCCCACCAGCAGTGCAAAAGAGATCCTCTTTTGCCACATCCTTGCCAACATCTGTTGTTGCCTGAGTTGTTAATGTGGGCCATTCTGACAGGTGTGAGGTGGTATCTCATGTGGTTTTGATTTATATTTCCCTGATGATGAGTGATGTTGAGCATTTTTCATGTGTCGTTTGGCCATCTGGATGTCTTCTTTGGAGAAGTGTCTATTCATGTCTTTTGCCCATTTCTTCATTGGATGATTTGTTTTTTGGGTGTTGAGTTTGATAAGCTCTTTATACATTTTGGCTACTAACCCTTTATCTGATAAAGGTTGCTTTTTTAGTTTTGCCAATTGTTTCCTTCACTGTGCAGAAGTTTTTTATTTTGATGAGGTCCCAGTAGTGTATTTTTGTTTTTGCTTCCCTTGCCTCCAGAGACATGTTGAGTAAGAAGTTTCTGTGGCCAAGATCAAAGAGGTTTTTTCCTGCTTTCTCCTCTAGGATTTTTATGGCTTGCTGTCTTACATTTAGGTCTTTTATCCATTTTGAGTTTATTTTTGTGTAAAGTGTAAGAAAGTGGTCCAGGTTCATTTTTCTGCATGTCACTGTCCAGCTTTCCCAGCACCACTTGCTGAAGAGACTGTCTTTATTCTTTATAGGATATTCTTTCCTGCTTTGTCAAAGATTAGTTGGCCATATGTTTGTGGGTCCATTTCCGGGTTCTCTATTCTGTTCCATTGATCTGAGTGTCTGTTCTTATGCCAGAACCGCACTGTCTTGATGATTATAGCTTTTAATACAGCTTAAAATCCATGATTGTGATGCCTCCATCTTTGGTTTTGTTTTACAAGATTGCTTTGGCTATTCAGGTTTTTTTTCTGGTTCCATACAAACTTGAGGATTGTTTGTTCTAGCTCTGTGAAGAATGCTGGTGTTCTTTTGATAGGGATTGCATTGAATATGTAGATTGCTTTGGGTAGTATTGACATTTTAACAGTATTTTTCTTCCTATCCAGGAACATGGAATATTTTTTCCATTTTTTTGTGTTTTATTCAATTTCTTTCATAAGTTTTCTGTAGTTTTCAGTGTATAGATTTTTTTTCCTCTTTGGTTAGATTTATTCCTAGGTATTTTATGGGTTTTGGTGCAATTGTAAATGGGATTGATTCCTTGATTTCTCTTTCTGTTGCTTTATTGTTGGTGAATAGGAATGCAACCGATTTCTGTGCATTGATTTTATATCCTGCAGCTTTGCTGAATTCATGGATCAGTTCTAGCATTTTCTTGGTGGAATCTTTTGGGTTTCCCATATAGAGTATCATGTCATCTGCGAACAGTGACAGTTTGACCTCCCCATGGCCAATTTGGATGCCTTTCATCTCTTCGTATTGTCTGATTGCTGAGGTTAAGACTTCCAACACTATGTTGAATAACAGTGGGAGAGTGGACATCCCTGTGTTGTTCCTGACCTTAGGGGGAAAGCTCTCAGTTTTTCCCCATTGAGGATGATATGAGCATTGGCTCTTTCATATATGGCTTTTATGATCTCGAGGTATGATCCTTCTATCCCTACTATCTTGAGGATTTTTATCAAGAAAGGATGTTGTAATTTGTCAAATGCTTTCTCTGCATCTATTGAGAGGATCATGTGGTTATTATCCTTTCTTTTATTGATATGATTAATTACATTGATTTGCAGATATTGAACTAGCCCTGCATCCCAGGTATAAATCTCCCTGGGTTGTGGTGAATAATTTTTTAATGTATTATTGGATCCGGTTGGCTAATGCCTTGTTGAGGATTTTTGCATCCATGCTCATCAGGGAAATTGGTTTGTAGTGCTGCTTTTTAGTGGGGTGTTTGTCTGGTTTTGGAATCAAGGTAATGGTGGCTTCATAGAAAGAGTTTGAAAGTTTTCCTTCCATTTCTATTTTTGGAACAGCTTCAAGACAATAGGTGTTAACTCTTCCTTAAATATTTGGTAAAATTCCCCTGGAAAGCCATCTGGCCCTGGATTCTTGTTTTTTGGGAGATTTTTGATTACTAATTCGATTTCTTTACTGGTTGTAGGTCTGATCAAATTTTCTATTTCTTCCTGTTTCAGTTATGGTAGTGTATATGTTTCTAGGAATTTGTCCATTTCTTCCAGATTGCCCATTTTATTGGCATACAATTGCTCATAATATTCTTTTATTATTGTTTGTGTTTCTGCTGTGTTGGTTGTGATCTCTCCTCTTTAATTCTTGATTTTATTTATTTTATTTATTTCCTTTTTCTTTTTGATCAAACTGGCTAGGGATTTATCAATTTTTTAAATTTTTTCAAAGAACCAGCTTCTGGGTTCATTGATCTTTTCTACTGTTTTTTTTGTTTTTTTGTCTTTTGTTTTGATAGCATTGATTTCTGCTCTAATCTTTATTATTTCCTGTCTTCTGCTGTTCTTTTTCCAGCTTTTTAGGGTGTAAGGATAGGTTGTATATCTGAGACCTTTCTTCCTTCTTTAGGAAGGCCTGGATTGCTATATACTTCCCTCTTATGACCACCTTGCTGCATCCCAGAGGTTTTGGGCTGTGGTGTTATTATTTTCATTGGCTTCCATGTACTTTTCAATTTCCCTTTTAACTTCCTGGTTAGCCCATTCATTCTTTAGTAGGATGTTCTTTAGTATCCAAGAATTTGTTATCTTTCCATATTTTTTCTTGTGGCTGCTTTCAAGTTTCAGAGCGTTGTGGTCTGAAAATATGCAGGGTGTGATCTCAATATTTTTGTACTTGGTGAGGGCTGATTTGTGTCCCAGTATGTAATCTGTTCTGGAGAACGTTCAATTTGCAGTGGAGACGAATGTATATTCCACTGCTTTAGGATGAAATGTTCTGAATATATCTGTTAAGTCCATCTGGTCCAGGGTGTCATTCAAAGCCATTGTTTCCTTGTTAATTTTCTGCTTGCATGATTTGTCCATTGTTGTAGTGTGGTGTGGAAGTCCCCTACTGTTATGGTATTATTATCAATGAATTCCTTTATGTTTGTGATTAATCGATTTATATATTTTGGTTCTACCACATTGAGGGCATAAATTTTTACATCATTAGGTCTTCTTGGTGGATAGACCCCTTAATTATGATATAATGCCCTTCTTCATCTCTTGTTACAGTCTTTATTTTAAAGTCTGATTGTCTAATGTAAGTATGGCTACTCCAGCCCTCTTTTGTCGACCATTAGCATGATAGATGGTTCTCCATCCCCTTACTTTCAATCTGAAGGTATCTTTAGGTCTAAAGTGGGTCTCTTTTAAACAGCATATAGATGGGTCTTGTTTTCTTATCCATTCTGTTACCCAATGTCTTTTGATTGCACCATTTAGTCCATTGAAGTTTAGAGTGAGTACTGAAAGATATGAATTTATTGCCATTATGTCGCTTGCAGAGTTAGAGTTTCTCGTGGTGTTCTCTGGTCCTTTCTAGTCTTTGTTGTTTTTGGTCTCTTTTTTTTTTTTTCTTTTTCGTCTTTTCTCCCCTCAGAGAGTCCCCCTTTAAATTTCTTGCAGGGCTGGTTTAGTGGTCACAAACTCCTTTAATTTTTGTTTGTGTGGGAAACTTTTAATCTCTCCTTCTATTTTGAATGACAGCCTTGCTGGATAAAGAATTCTTGGCTGCATATTTTTCTAGTTCAGCACATTGAATATATCCTGCCACTCCTTTCTGGCCTGCCAAGTTTCTGTGGATAGGTCTGCTGCAAACCTGATCTGTCTTCCCTTGTAGGTTAGAGACTTTTTTCCCTTGCTGCTTTCATGATTCTCTCCTTGCCTGAGTATTTGGTGAATTTGATTATGATATGCCTTGTTGATGGTCAGTTTTTGTTGAATTTTATGGGAGTCCTCTGTGCTTCCTGGATTTTGATGTCTGTGTCTTTCCCCAGGTTAGGAAAGTTTTCTGCTATGGTTTGCTCACATCTACCCTTTTTTTCTGTCTTCATCTTTTGGGACCCCTATGATTCTGAGGTTGTTTCTTTTTAATGAATCACTGGTTTCTCTAATTCTTAAATAGTGCTCTTTTGCCTTAGTCTCCCTCTTTTTTTCTGTTTCATTATTCTCTATCAGTTTGTCCTCTATGTCGCTGATTTGTGCTCTGACTCATCCATCTTTGCCTCCATGGCATCCATTCGATATTGCAGCTCAGTTATAGCTTTTTTTATTTAATCCTGAGTAGCTTTCATTTTTTTTATCTCCACAGAAAGGGACTGGATTTTAATTTGTTTTTGACCCCAGCTAGTATTCTTATTATCGTGATTCCATATCTGGTTCAGACATCTTGCTTGTATCTGTTTTGATTAAGTCCTTGGTTGTTGTTTCTTCCTGCTCTTTCTTTTGGGGTGAATTCTTTTGTTTCATCATTTTGAAGGAAGAAAAGGAATTAATAAGGTAAAAAAAAAACCTAAAATTAAAAAATTAAAAACAACACACACACACCCAAATCAAATAAATGATGCTAGATCCTAGGTGTGTTTTAGTCTAGTTATTGAAAGGTGCTTGATAGATTAGAGAAAAAATAAAAAGAAAAAAGAAAAATAAGAAATAAATAAAAAGGAAAACATTTGAAAATATGAGAAAATGAATACAATGAAATAGAATAAAATTAAATGATGGAAGTAAAATAGATTTTGAAAAATGTTCTAAAAAGAAAAAAATTTATAGTAGAGAAAAATAAAGGAAAATATTTTTAATAAAAATTGAAAATAAAAATAATTTTTTTTCTCTTTCTGTATTGAAGAAAAAGAAAAGAAACGAAAAAGAAAGAAAAAAAGAAAGAAAATTGATTAGATCGACCAGCAAACAGACTGAAAAAGGATTGAAATTACATCCTTTTCGCCTAGAAGTCAAGCTATGAAGCACTTTATAGTCTGTAAACAAGCTGCAGGAGTGATCGGTGCTCCTGAAGAGCTAGGTTGGCCCCATTGGGTGGGGCTTAGTGTCATGGCTCCTTTCTCCACTAGATGGCGCTGCTTAGCTTACTAGAGTGGATTGTTGTGGTGCTTGCAGGTGTGTATGCACATGTGCCAGAGTTGAGAAAATGGCGTCACCCAGCTATCCAGTCTGTAGTATCCGGATTCTGTGCTCTCCCCAACCAGCAAATATGCACCCATCCTTTGTCTCCAGCCTCTGTCCACTCCCTGCTTTTACATTGTGACCAAGCCGTGGGGTTGCCAGGCAGCACCTCCCTCCTGAGTTTTATATCAGATGCGGCTGTGTTTCCCGATCCCTCACTTCTGAGGGACTGCGGCTTTGACCCGCTGAGATCCTGTGGGTCTCACTGAGCAACGGCCAGGTGCAGGCTGCACCCAGAAATGTTTGTGGGACCATGCTGCTGCCGATGCCCAGAGACTGCGGCTGAGTGCCAGCCTGCCCCAGAAAAAGTATGCGTGATCATGTAGCAGCAGCGTTTCAGGGATTTTGGAAAATCACAACATACATCTGGCACCAGGCTTCACCTTTAAGGACCTTGTTTCAGCACCCACAAATGTGGTTGTTCTCTGGGGTTCGCTGGGACCAGGTGGATACACAGCTTCTACCAAATGCATTTCAGCAGTGGAACTGCTTCTCTCGTGTGGCCCGAGGACCTTCTGGACCCCATTCTGCTCCCGGGGATTCACCCTTCTCACCAGAGCACTGCCAGGTATTGAGCTGTGGCGTTTCAGACTCTGTGCTCCCTGTTTATAGAATCTTAATGGAATTGAAACCCTTTCCTTCCTCCTTTCTCCCTTTCTAGTTCAGTCCCTGCAGCTGTTTCCACTTTTCCATTTTCTCTCCAGCTGTTTTTTTTTGGGGGGGTGCTTCTCTCGTACTCTCTTCCCATCTCAGTCCTCTCTCTGCAAGCAAAAATAGCTCCCTGCCTTCTGCGGCTTCTTGCTCCCCCAGTTCACCTCTCCGCACTGCGTACCTGCCGAGTTCTGTGGTTCAGGTTGTGCAGATTGTTGTGTTAATCTTCACATCAGTTCTCTAGGTATGCAGGATGGTTTAGTGTTGGTCTGGCTGTATTTCATGGACACGAGACACACAAACAACTTCCATGCTGTTCTGCTACCTTGGCTCCTCCCCCCATCTATAAATTTTTAATACATGCTTTGAAATGTATTTGAAACAGAGGATGGTGACTTTTATTTATAGCCAACTTATATGCTTCACCATTGTCTAGCAGACTATCACCGATCTTAGGGATATTAAGTTCTGTCCCACTCTAGTATATAATATTAACATTTTGAGAAGAGTAAATTTAGATTATGAAGTCTCTGGATAAAGATGTCATGCTCCCCTGAGTTTTCTCCTCATAAACACAGAACAGGAGGGATTTTCAAAATTTTCATTTAGCATATATAAAAATATGCCTTCATAAAAATTTCCAAATTTATAAGGATTTCATTTAGGATGATCAGGCTTTGTGTTTTCCACAGAGGAATAAGAATTCTCCCTAAGAATACCAAAGTTAGAATTCCTAAATCTTCCTTTGCTAGAGAGGCATTTTCAGCAAACCATGCCTCTGAGAGTTGTTGAATACCAAGCATTTCCAAAACACATGGTAGTGATTTCTAGATTAACATGTTAATTGAAGCTTGGGAAAGCAGTATAATTAATGAGCTCTTTAATTATGTAGGCTTCTTTAAAAAATTATCCATTTGTTCTTGGCCTCAACATGCAGTAAATACACAATAAATTAATTGGATTGCATGGATTTTTTTTGTGGACAGAGTAGGAATGTGATAGTTCCAAAAGCTTCCTGAAAATCTTAGAACCATGAGAATGTAGTGATAAATATATCATTGTGGTCGTATAAAACGTACAATGTTTTTATGATAATTATTTGTATATTTTTGTGTTATTGGGTATTTTTTTTCTTTTTGGAATAAATACATCATTATGCAATGCCAGAAGAAAGTAGATAGATATTTTTATGGGAAATAAATGCTATAGTTTCTTTTCTTTTTCTTTCTTTTTTTCCTTAATTACACTTATTTCTATATCATTCTTCAAGATTTACATTCAAAGCTAAATCAGCAATTTTAGCATGAGGAATATAAAATTTTAATATGATATTAAGACCATTTACCTGGATATAACTGGGTCATAACTTTTAATGTGGCTTTTGGTGTAGTAGTTTTCCCATTACGTTTCTATGTAAGAATCTCATCTTATCAAGTGGAATTTTTCCATTCCATAGCATAGGTGATGAAAGCCATGAAATCAGTGACCTTATCATTTAAGAAACTGGGACAGCATTCCCTGATTACCTGGGAAATAGCAAAAAGGTGGGTTTTTTTTTATTTTTAGATACAATTTATATTATTTCACCCAGAAAATAAATTCTGAATAGATATCCCACAGTTGGTTTTGCTCTTAAAGGCATGTGTGTCACTTTATGTGTTCATGTATCTTCCTTCCCCAAATACTTTGTACAGATATAAGAAACAGTGACTTAGGGAAATACATCTCTGTATATGCTATCATGTTGTTTGTTCACTGCAGATACATTAATATTGACAAGGGAGGAAGAATACGTTTGGTCTAAGTAGGGATGAAAAAGGTGGCAATACACACATGGCTTCTGGCTGGAGCAGAGTTACCATGAGCCTCAGCCTGTGAGATGATGAAATGTTCACAGAGGACGCGACTGCAGCAGCCTGTGGTGTATGTTTCCTTGGTAGAAGGTCACTCAGTCCCTAACTGTGCCCCAGAAGAGAGGAAACACACCCCTAAACCCATTTCTGGTTCGTCTTCCTTTCATACATCCATATACATTTTCTTTTATTCTGTTGGGTTAATTTTCAAGGGTGAACTGCTAAAGCCACTGAAATTTGCAAGGATGTTAAAAGATGTAGATTCCAATAAATAATTATAGTGCCTCCTGAGTATCAGTGTAAATGCTTCCTTATCACCTTAAATTATGACAATAGAAGGTGAATCTGGTTAGCAAACCTGGAGAAATAAATATTTAAAGAAAATGAAAACTCAGTTTAGGCTTAAGAAATATTTTTCAAACCTTCATTTTCAGACTCAGAAATCTTTGTGGCTGTGAATTCCTTGTGGAAATTCACTATGTGTCACACAACAGGGCATGTGGGGGGAGCCCACCCAACACTCTTGTTCCCTCACGAGGCTATTTTGTATGTCTATAGTATCCAAGGACTCTGCTACACAATTTAAAAAGCAATGGCTTATAACGTTAAATTTTTATTAAATACCAGTTTTGACAATGACCGTGATGATGATTCAATCTTTGTAACACAAGTAACAATTTTGTTTAAATTTAACAGATGTTATTGATTACTTACTATGTTTAGTCATGTTGCTGTGGGCATAAGAGTATCCTTTAGTTTTAACATATTTTTACAAAAGTTTACATTTTATGGAATTTTCCTGCTATAGAAGCTTTTAATTACACTTCTTGGTTTACTCCTTGAGAACAGTTAGTTGTTTCATCTGTTATTTTTCTTGTAATTTTTGTGTTGGCTTCTAAATGAGATGACAATAGTCTTAGCTCAGGCTGCTATAACAAATTATCAGACACTGGGTGGTTTAAGCAACAAATTTTTATTTCTCACAGTTCTGGAAGCTTGAAGTTTGAGATGATGGGGCCAGCATAGTTGGGTTCTTGGTGAGTGCCCTCTTCCTGGTCTACAGCTGGCTGTCTTAACTGCTGTGTCCTCAGATGGTAGACAGAGAACTAGCGAGCTCTCTAGCCTCTTCTTTAAGAGAGCCTTGATCCCATTCACCAAGGTTCCATCTTCATGACCTAATTATCTCTCAAAGATCCTGCCTCCAAATAAATGCCATTTATTTCTCACTTTGGGATTAGGGTTTTAATGTATGAATTGTGGCAGGACACAAACATTCAATTCATTGCAATAATATTTTGTGTACCTTGAATAAATTGAATGATTAACTGGATGCAGACAGGAGAAGAAAAGGTCTACACAACACTGATGTGTGCAAATATTCCCCAAATTTACCTACATATGGAAATACAATCTCTTCAGTAGCCTGTTAATTAGTGGTGTGAACTCTGGTGTTAGAAGATTAAGAGTTTAGGTCTCAGCTATAAGATGTACTTTGAGTTCCTAGGTTCACTCTCTTCCTAGTTTTAACAACTCAGTAGGCATACCCAACTACCCATTGCTCAGGCCTCAGTTTCCAGTAGCATCCTTAATTACTCTTCCTTGTGCTTCCCCCTCCATGTGCCATCCTTCTGACAGAGTCCAAAGCATATCTTCATTGCCCATCTTCATTTCTGCCACTGTCATCCAAGACTTGAGCACATTTCTCTGCATCTCTTTTTCCATTTTGCATTTGCACCCTTGCTCTTGTACTATCTGTTCTTTATAATGCAGCGATTTTTTTTAGGTTTTTAATTATTTTATTTATTTATTTATTTATTTATTTGAGAGAGAGAGTGCTTGCGCATGAGCAGGGGAGGGGAAGAGAGAGTGAGAGAATCCTAAGCACACGGAGCCCGACCTAGGGCTCAAACTCACAAATTGTGAGATCTTCACCTGAGCTGAAATCAAGAGTCAGATGCTTAACTGATTAACCCAGGTGCCACTATAATGCAGTGATTTTTAAAAGTCATGTGTCACAAGCACTCTATAGCATCCCTTAACTTTTACAATTCACATGAAATCTGAGCCTGTACCTCAATGACTGGTCTGTTGCTCTGTTCTCTTGTCATTCCTTTCTTCCTCTAAGCCAAACTGGCCTTTCTTCCCACACAGTCCCTCCTCACGACCTTTTCATTTGCTCTTTTCTCCCTGCAAAGTGAAATTTCTCTTCATCTCTGCAGGTCTTACTTTGTCTAGTCAATCACATACCACTTAAAAGGCCACTTTCTCAAAGAAATCTAACTCTTTGGTCAATTAGGTTAATTGCATATTTTGATTCTTTGTATAGTACTTGCACTATGACTTTGTTCAATTAACCTTGTTAAGTAGAGCCCCAGGGTGCCAGAGGGGGAGGCCACAGTTCAACAAAAGACCACAAGAGATATTGAGATAGAGAGGTTTATTACTCACAAGTCCTGGAGGAAGTTACCTCAAGGGGCCATGCAGGGACATCAAGGCAAGGTGCAGGCAGAGAGAGGCAGGTCCTGGGGCACATGTGTTTATTAGCATCCTGGATGCAATGTTTTGGGGGTCCTGGGCTAAGGCCAGATTGGTCAACTCAAACCAAAAACAGTAGGGTTTTGGTAAGCTCTGTGGGGGTCTTATCTAAGCAGCCCACAAGTGGAAAGCCCTGGGAGGCGGGGGAAACTTTTTATCATGAGGGCCATTGGGGAAGTCACATTAGAAATTTACATTTACTTGTGACTATGCACTGTTATCTAGAACAAGTGTTGCATGAGGGGGCTAGTGTTGGTTTAAAGGTTCTGCAAGCCAAAAGAAATGGATGTTGAGTAATAATAGTACCATGTGTCGCGACCGGCGAGACAAACACCGAGGTCAGGGTCCTGAGGGTAGGGGAATGCAAGAAAAAAGAGAGAAGAGAAAGTTTGGGAACAGGAGGGTCCCCTGGGCTGATGGCCCAAGTGATGACTTTATAGTTGCTGTACACAGTCTTTTATATCCAGACTCTTATGGGTCAGGCCATTCTAAGAATAAACAGGTTTCACATAATCGCTGCCCACCAAAACATTTAGTTCTGTGTTTCTTGTGCATTTTCTAGACGGGTCACAAGACCTTATTGATAAGATTGCTAGCAAAACACAATTCCCATGTTTGTTTCTATCTGACTCGGGGTAGAAAAAGGGAGGTAGCATTACTGCCAACACCTGCAGACCACAGGCTTCAGGAATTAACTTTCTCAACCTTGACAAGGCTTTTGTATGCCCTTGAAAGTAGGGGAATGGGAGGGGGAACCACCGGGTTGGCTTGAGTCAACAGGGAACGTTGCTCGACCCGGTCTCAGCCTGGCACCGGGGCCCGGCCCCCCACAACCATGGAGTAGTTTAGCTAAACTCTACATCTTGTCTTTTTTGTTATTTCATTTTCTTGGCTTGCATATTTGCTTATTTATATTGTTTGTCCTCCCCTACTAAAAAATAAACTTCATGCAAGAAAGTTACAAATCTTAATCATTGCAAAATCTCTAGTCCTCTAAAAAGAGCAAATAGTAGTCTCTCAATTATTATTTACTATGAAAAGAAAGAAATCCTTACATATAAAAGGCCATCATAATGTACTCATACTTTTAGGGATATTATTAGTATTATATGATAGCCATATAGAGTTTAGCAAAATCTGGCAAGTGTTAGGAGCTCAGGAAATGTTAACATTGTTATTGTGTCATTATTCAATAGATCAAGAGAGCGAGGCCTAGTTAGCCCCTGACTGGAACCAGTTTTCTCTAGGTTAGTCCTTTCTAAAATGACCTGATGGCTATATAGAATTTCTAATGCTCTGAAAAACCAGGTTCTGTACACCATTTACATCTTTAACAAAGATCTTAACCTCAGTGGTCCCTCAAATTTCAGTGGAAATTTCATAGTATTTTGTAATATTTCAAAGGGCTTGTG
>NW_026057577.1:77606410-77695018 GCF_023721935.1 Panthera uncia | reverse complement strand
TTCAGTGGAAATTTCATAGTATTTTGTAATATTTCAAAGGGCTTGTGTCTCTGTTACTTTGTCTTGTTTCACAAACCCCCGATTCCATTTCTTGAGTCAATGAAGAAATAGATGGTCATAAGTAATAAAATAAACACATAAAGGTTTAGATTGACTTTCCACCAAGTTCTTTGAAATTATGGTGTCTGCTAAAGTAAAATGACAAAAGAATAACAATGGCATATATTCATGCAAAAAAATGGTGTAACTCATTTTTATCAATGTAGCTTCTGAGGACACCCTGCATCATCACCTGTGGTGTTTATTGAAACTGTATCTTCTTGGGCTATACTCAAAACCTACTAAATTAGAATCTCTTGGTGAGTTTTGAAAATTCTCGTTTTTGACAAGGTCCTTAGAAGATTCTGAGGGGCAACATGAGTTGAGAACACCTGCTATTACCTACAAAAGGGCATTAATAATTTGAATAAATAATGTACAATGGACAGGAGGAGTGTCTGAAAATAATATTCTGTCTCTTTCTAAAGAGGAGAGAAAGCCTGGAAAAGACTATCCACTGAGACAATGAAACAAAGGACTTATAGTTCATTTGTTTCTCTAGGTCATTAAGTTTCAAAAAAAAACTAGCATTGTTTTAAAGTTTCTTTATTTATTTTGAAAGAGAGGGAGAACGAGTACGCATGTGCGCACATGAGCAGGGGAGAGGTAAAAAGACAGGGAAAGAATCTCAAGCAGTACATTTTTCCTCCTTCAGTAATTCACTTAAATATCTATTAACTAGTACCCTATGTAGGATACAATATTGTTTTGGGCCACATACAAGAGGATGGGAATTTAAACAAATGTTTTAAAAGTACAAAGGGCATTAATTTAGAGCTCTCCCTTGACTCAACTCTGAGTTTCCTATCACACTTACAATAGACCTCACCGTGGAGTCACCAGTAATGGGCCCTGCTTTAAAAATACCTGGGAGAATTTTTTTTTAAATGTTTCTAGTTCTATTTAGTTCTGTAATATTATGATGCTCTTATCAATTTATATGTCATTAGCTATTAAAAACAAAGTGTAATTACTAGATAATGAAAAAGTAAAATTTCTGGGGAAATGTTACCATATAGTAAGGGAGATATAACTGGCCAAATATTTGGAAAAGTGCGATTTTCACCGACAGTAATTAAAAATATTCTTCTTGAGTGGGTAGATTTATGACTATATGTTAAATAAATCCTGAGGGAATTGGTGGTTGTAACCCTTATTAAGCTTGTGCCTCAGGAGAGATATTTTCCAAATTATTCCATGAGGCTAACATTATTTTGATACCAAAACCTGTCAAAGATTATGAGAATACTTTAGTAAATCCATGAACACAGATGCAAAAATTCTAATAAAATTTTAGCAAATTAAATTAAACAAAAGATAAAAAAGATTAATACATGGAGGCCAATGGGATTTGTCCTGGGAAAGCAAGGTTGTTGTAACACTTGAAAAATCAATGTAAATTGCTATGTCAAAATACCAAAAAAGAAAAATCATATGATTAACTCAGTAGAATTAAAAAGCACTTGACCAAATAAAACACACATTCTTGAAAAAAATTGTGAACAAATTAAGGATAAAAAGCATCTTGATAAAGAACATCTACAAAAATCCTAGAACTAACATCTCACTTAGTAAAAACAGGAATGCTTTCTTCCCAAGATTAGAAAAGAGACAAAGATGTCTGATTGCACCATTTACTTTAAACACTATACTAAAGTTTTTGTCCAGTACAAGGTGGGGGTGGGGGGTGGGGGGGAAGGAATCAATTTTGGAAAGCAAGACACAAAGTTATGTTTTTCTGTTTTTTTTTCTTCCCATATATTCATCTCTATATAAAAGCAATTTTCAAAAAAACCAACTAAAACTGTTCAGTAAGTTTCTTAGCAAGTTTTCAATATCAGTATACAAAAATCAAATATATTTCTGTATGCTAGCAAGGAATAATGAGAAAATGAAACAAAAACACATTTAAAATAGCATCAGAAAATGAAATAGAGCTAAATCTACAAAAAAAAAAAATAAAACAACTATATCCTGAATATTATAAAGAATTGCCAAAAGAATTAAAGTTCTTAACTGATGGAATGATACACCATTTTTATAAGTCACAAGACTTCCACCAGATCCCTGGAGATCTAGTAGCAATGTGACTACAGTTAACCATACTGTGAACTTCATTTTTAAATAAGCTTTTATTTTATTTTATTTTATTTTATTTTATTTTATTTTTTAATTTTTTTTAACATTTATTTATTTTTGAGACAGAGAGAGACAGAGCATGAACGGGGGAGGGTCAGAGAGAGAGGGAGACACAGAATCTGAAACAGGCTCCAGGCTCCGAGCTGCCAGCACAGAGCCCGACGTGGGGCTCGAACCCACGGACAGTGAGATCGTGACCTGAGCCGAAGTCGGACACTTAATCGACTGAGCCACCCAGGCGCCCCAAGCTTTTATTTTAGAATGTGTTTAGAATGATTATAAAAATTGAGAAGTTAATACCAACTTATAATATATCCTACACTCAGATATCCTTCTTGTTAACATGTTATTAATAAATATGTCAGATCTAATGAACCAGTATTGATAAATTATTAACTAAAATCCGTACACTTTTCAGGTTTCCTTAGTTTTTGCTTAGTAACCATTTTAAATGAGAATTCCACCTAGGATGTCACGTTATCTTTAGTAGTTATGTCTATCTCCTTAGTCTCCTCTAGACTGTTACAGTTCTCAGACTTTCCTTGTTTTGGATGACATTGGCAGTTTTAAAGAGTATGGCCAGGTATTGTAGAATGGCCTTCATTCGGGATTCATTTATGTTTTTCTATGATTAGGCCAAGTTTATGTGTTTTTATGAGAAAGACCACAGAGGGAAAGTGCTATTTTGGTCATATCATAAGAAGAGTACATGCTAACGACATGCTCTATCACTGTTGATGTTAGCATTACCTGGCTAAGATAATGTATACCTTGTTTCTCCAATGTAAATTTACTCAGCTCCTGCCTCTTTACTGTAATCTTTGAAAGTGTACAGTCTACATTTAAGGAATAAGGAGTTATGTTCCACCTTCTTCAGGGGTGAGTATCTGCATAAATTATTTAGAATTCTCTGCAAAGTTCTGTTCTCCCCACTTATTTGTTTATCCAGTCGTTTATATCTGTTTAGACTCATGGATATATATTCTACACACTAGGTTATAATCTAATACCATTTTATTAATTTGGTTGTTCAGATTTTTTTGGCTTTGGCTACTGGGAAGTCTTTCATTTGGCTCCTGCCTCTTTTGACACACCCCCATTATTTCAGAGTTTGTTTTTGGCACTTCCATGTTTTATGCTATTATAAGATGTTTAGGCTTTATCTTATGTATTTCCTATCCCAGTCCTAGACTCAGCAATTTCTCCAAAAGACCTTGGTTTCTTTTATTGGAGAATAGTATTCAAAACCAAGATATGAGTATTAGATGTGCTTAGTGCTACTTGTGTATCATTGCTTCCATGCATTTCAGCTCACAGAGCAAAGAAATATGTGTGTATATGAACCCGTGTGCATCTGTATTTCTGCATGTACTCATTTGTATCTACGTTAAGCTAAATATGAGTTCATACTGATGTTTCCAACTCTACCAGTACCATATGAAGCATTCTTTCCTTTTTCCCTCACATGTCTTTAACCTCCCATTACAGTGGGAACCTGGCTCCTATCATCCTCTTAAACATTAATTTTCAGTTTATGTACATGTATAGCACTTTCCAAATTGTTAAACTGTAATGCAGAGGACACAACTTTACAAATTGGAGGACATTGCTTGTATACAGTTCCTTTGGCTTTGGTCTTGCAGTCACCAATTACTTCCAAAATTCCTTGCACCAGGAACTTCCTTTTCCCCATATCCCTTTGGTGAGGCTATTTATAGATTTGTCATATTGTTAGATTGTGTTGTCAAAGTCCGAATTTCATCCTGAGACTTTCCAACCTCCTGAAGGATTTTTAAGATTTACATAATTAAGGTTCATTTCTTTATGTGGTAAAGTTCCATGGGTTTTCACAAATGCATGGTGTCATGTATCCATCATTAGGGTAGCATAGAGAATCATTTTGCCACTCTAAAAAGTCCCCTTTCATCTATTCAACCTCCTTTTTCTCAAAACCCCTGGTAAAAATTATTTGCTTTCACTATAGTTTTACCTTTTCTAGGATATCATACAAGTGGAATTATACAATATATAGTCTTTAACTTCATTCACTTAGCAATATGCATTTATCTATGTTTCTGCATAGCTTGATAGCTCATTAACTTTAATATTAAATAATACTTCATTGTTTCTATTTTCATTCACCTATTGTATGACATCTTTGTTTCTAATTTTGGGTGATTATGAATCATGTTACATATATATTTTTATAATGCATATTTTTCTGTCAACTTAAATTTTCAAAAACCTGGATAAATATCTGACAGTGCAATTGTTGGATTATATGTTAAGATTATGTTTATCCTAAGAAACTACCAAACTGTTTTCCAGAGTGGCCATGCCATTTTGTATTTCAACTAGCAATGAATGAGAATTCCCATTACTCATCAGTACTTGCTATTGTTCTTTTTTTGGATTTTAGTCACACTAATAGGTATGTAGTTGTCTTCCTAATATCTTTAATTTGAAATTTCCTAATGAAAAAGAATGGGGACAAGTTTTTTTTTGAACCTTAAAACACACAATTTATTTTGGGTCTGCTAACAGTAGGAATGATGATTGGGGTGAGTGCCATGCTTAATTGGTTCTTTTCTCGTATCCCTCTCTTTATCTTAAATTATCTTGCATTATTCTACACTTTATTTATTTTTACAGGAGTAAAATTTAATAATTTATCACTTATATGTAACACCCAGTGCTCATCAACAAGTGCCCTTCTTAATGCCCTTCACCCATTTAGCCCATCCCCATCTCCCTCCATCAACCCTCAGTTTATTCTCATCATTGAAGGTCTCTTATGATTTGCTTCCCTCTCTCTCATTTTTTTTTTTCATTTTTCCTTCCCATATGTTCATCTGAGGGGAACATCTTTTCATATGCTTATTTGCCATCTATGTATCTTTTTTGTTGAAATGTCTTTTCAGATCTCTTGCCCATTTTTTTCAGTTAAGTTTTTTGTTATTGTTGAATTTCAAGAGTTCTTTGCATATTTTGGATACAAATCATACATGTGATTTGCACATATTTTTTCCAAGCTTGTAGCTTGTCTTCATTCTCTTAACAGTGTCTTTTGTATAATAATTTCTTTTTAAAATTTTCATAAAGTTCAACTTGTCAATTTTTTTTTTTCATAGATCAAGATCTGGCTAGGAGTCAGGCTAGCTTTAATGTTCATTTTAGTTATAGATACCAGAGTCTTCAAATTGCTCGAATATCCTTGTTTTGGCAATTCTCCTTGTCTTTGAGACTTAGCTCTGTACTGTTACTCAAAGAGAGTACATATCTTCCAACTCTTTCATTTGTAATACACTATTATTATACTGGAGACTTGGCACAATGGCAGGATGTGAGGTTGAACATTCTAAAGTATTCTGATTTAGTCTCTGATTTAGTGACTATGTCTTGGGGCTTTAGCCTTCACAAGTGTTTTTGTTACTCCTCTTGTGATATATAACTATATATAACTTTTTTCTCCTGTCATGTGCCAAATGTGTGTGTGTGTGTGTGTGTGTGTGTGTGTGTGTGTGTGTGTTTGAAGTTCTCTGTTATAGTTTGTTGTTTGTTTGTTTTGTTTTGTTTTGTTTTTTAATCCTCTTAAGTAAAACAGGAAGTCTGGAGGGGTTGGAGAGTGGAGGAATTATCATCCTATGCCTGGCATAAGGTTTCAGAATTGTGTTCTGATAAAGTCCTTTCGTTATGGATATATCTGCTTATGTTTCACAGTAGTTATTCTTCCTCTCCCCAGCCTGGACCAAGGGGATATTTCTCAATATTTCCTTATTGTGAAACCATAATGAGGTCCTAAAAGGAAAGCCTAGGTTATATGTGAACACATCCTCTCGCCCCAGTAAAAAAAAAAAAAAAAAAAAAATGCAGCCCCTAGAAATGTTTCACTCTCATTGAGCTTCTGGTAACTTGCCAAAATTATCACTTAAATATCTCTACCAGTGTATGGCTTCAGTGGCTTCTGCTGAACAAGTCTGGTTGCATGTGCATTACTCTGGATGTCTGGACGGGGGTGGCATTTTGCTCTGTGATCTCAGTTTTCTGATCCACAAAAATCACTGATTTTCAGTTTCTGCACCCTTCTCTTAATTTAAGGATGGAGTCCAATTTTTTGCAGTTGGAGCTGAAACCAGACTTTTTTTTTTATTCATTTTTAACAAATATTTGTTGAGAACCTGTTTTGTGCATGTGAGTCTTAAGCACTAAGGATATAAAGGTAAACAACTGTACCCTTATGAGCCCTAGAATAAAAAAAGACATTAAGTAAATACAGGCATATCTAATCAATCTTTATTTTTACTTTATAAAAATAAATAATAGAAGATAAATATAATTAAGGGGAAACGAAGGATACTATGAAAATGCATGTTAAGGTGACTGTACAACTGGTCACCTTATGCTGTATATGCTATAGTATCAAGAAGTTCAATCAAATTAAGTTACTGAATTGCCATAAATGTAAGATACCTACATGAATCTATAGAATGTTTGAGCAGCAATCAGTTAGGTGAGAGAGGAGAGAACTGATTTCTTCATTTATTCAAGATAATTTTTTAATGATTATTAGGCTCGTTGCAATTTTTGGAATATGATATAATACATGAGAAAAATGTTAAAATGATTTACTATAAAGCATATGTCAGCTTAATTCCTTTTGAGGAATCAAAAAGAACCTTTTTGGGCTGAAACCTGCTAATGGAGATCAAGTAAAATGTATGTTTCTAGTTGAACATCAGATTTTTTGGGCAAAGCAGTTTTATGTAAACAATTTTTAGCATTAGCTTTTAAAAAGCCTGTTATCCATTAGAAAAGTAAATTGCATTATTGTAAATGTTAGGCATTTCCCAGAACAACTGAGCACAAAACCATTTATCAACAATGTCTTCTACAATTATTCATAAAAATAGATTTTAATACATGGCAGGATTCCTGGGTAGGTCCAGATATAGAATGTTCTATTTAAAGATTAAACTGGAATTTGTTTAAAAATTTTTCTTAATGTTTATTTTTTGAGAGAGAGAGTGCAAGTGGGGCAGGGGTAAGGGAGGGGGGACAGAGGATCCAAAGCAGGCTCTATGCTGACAGCAGCGAGCCCAATGTGGGGCTCGAACTCATCAACTGCAAGAAAATGAGCTGAGCTGAAGTCAGATTGTCAACCGACTGAGCGACTCAGGTGCCCCAAACTGAAATTTTTAAAGCAGCATCTGGTCCTGGACTATTAAATTCCAGATAATGAAGCCAGTGTTTCTTGGCTAACTTTACAGCTATCAAATGAACAGATTTACTGAGTTCTCACAATAGGCTTAGCCTTATGGTAGTCATTTTGGTGTATATTAGAAAACAAAGTTATGGTTCCTATATTCTAATAAAACACATTATTTGGAGAAAATATGTACAATTCAGGAAATTCAGTAATAAATACTTAATTGTTAAATTGAGATAGTAAGTTCAAAATGAGTTTATAGAATGAATAATGGAAGGAGACTTCATGATTAGATTGAGGAGCGAGGACCTGTGCCACTTTGACTTAAAATGCACTTAGATCACCAGAAGGGAGGAAAGGATATATCATTCAAGGCAAGGGTCCAGTCTGTATGGAGGTGGAGATAAGATAAATAACCTCTGAAACGATTACACTAGGAACCTAGGAGGGTCTGCATCATGGAGCAGAGAATCACTCCAAGTTTATTTTGTTTCTCAGGCTAGAAACTACTCAGAGGAGACGTGTGTAGACTCATTGATTATTTGGACTTAATAATAATAATTAATAATAATTTTGACATAATCAGATAAGTCCAATCCAAAATATTGCCAAAAACAATAACCTGGCTGGTTGATGGCATTTACTCAGCTGATTTAGTTTCTTATGCTCAAGTAAAATAGGACAATTCAGTAAATGAAATTTTGTAATTTCAAAGGCACAGAATATTTATCTCATCTTTAACAAGATCAGTAGCCCCATTTTTTACTTATTTACTCTTAAAAATGGAGTGTCAAAATAAGTCATTGGATATTCATTTTAGTGTGAGAATTTTAAGAGAGGGCACTGGTTCTCATAGATCACGCAGGCAAATTATTGGTAAATGATTTGTAAAATATTTGGTATAAGCTAGCCTTTAATATGTACTAAGTATACTAAAAACTATTTAGTATATAGCCAGCTAGAGAACTGTATTTTTTTTTTTGTGGATTATGTGAAGTAAGAGACTTTTTTATTCCCTCCAGAGTGCTACAGACATTTGTTAACCATAGGCAATAAACACACTATACGTTAACAACAAAATAACAAATTTACCTACAGAAATGCAATTTAGTTTTGAAAATAACACAAATATCCTGCCCAAACTCTGCAGTTGAGTCCTTTTCTGGTTTTTGATACAAAGTGTCTGAGTACAGAATGAAACAGAAAGCCATGCTGAGAGGGGGCCGGGAAGATCAAGCTGTCAACAGAAAAAAAGATATTTGAGTACTTCATGGAAGAGAGAAGATGAAAACTCCAGCTTTCTCATAGGTGACAGGGAGGAAAGATTGCTGCATCACCCACTGCTCAGTGTTGTTTGGAGGATGATAACAAGGCAGAATAAAGCCAACATGACAAGGTCTTTTCTCTGAGTTGCTCACAAAACCAACTGTGACTAGAGAGCACTATGAGCTGGCCACGGAGCTGTACCATTTGGAGCTTGTTTCCTTTTGTTGGTTTTCTTTGAATCTTGTTGTCAGCTGGGCAAACTTTTGACCTGTGATCCTGCAAGCGATCCACTGAACATGCAGGAATCAGGATGGACCATTGGGCTTATATTCCTTAATCTTAGCCATAATTTTCATGTCCTCACCAGAGGTGACATAAAAATACAACATAACTCTTCTGGAGGTCTCATATTAATCAGCAGAATTGACATTACACATTAATCACATTTTCCTGGTATTATTTAGTTCCCTGCAAAAAGGAGTGTAAGATTCTATTTTAAAATCATGATTCATGTGTAAAGTCCATATAATAGATAAGGTACTTTAAAGACATTTAAATGAAGTAGCTCTGTTTATACTGTATATAGTAATACTTTTTAAGATATATTAAGTAAACAAAGACACTCATAGTGATGTAGGCAGGCCATGTCCGAAGACCCAGAGGGGTATCCCAGAGGACCAGCCAACAGGGTCCTTGTCTTCACGCAGGATGGAAATCAAATGTGAACCAGCAGGAGGTGAAAGCAGAGTTGATTGAAGATATATACAGAGAGATACAGAGTGTCCTGGAGACTCCAAAAGGAAAGGACATGCTTTTTGTCTTTGTTCAGGGTCTGGGGGGGTTTACTGAGGAAGATGGTCTTGTGTACGTTTCCCCTCAGGCATCCAGGAACTGGTTAGAACAAAGATGAGGGCACAGATGTTATTCCTTGGAGGCAGATGGCCTTGGTCTAGAATACCATGTGATTGCTTCCTCAGGTCATTCTCATCTGGTCCTTCCTTAGATGTTCCCTAGAGAAATCATTAACCCCTTATGCCTTACAAGGAAGACATATGCTCTTTGCATTACAAGGCGCGTGTAAAGTGGGGTAAGGGTACAGCTCCTAGCAAGAATAGAAGCAGGAAAAGGAGCAAAAAACAAAATTTTAGGGAGTCCTTCAGTTTCCTTGTCTCAACAGTAAAGAATATTTGTGTAGAAAAGTGATAGATAATGCACATATGTTATCTGTCTCTGGAAGGATTATAAAAAACATTTTCCTCCACCATGTCATGCTGCAGGCAGACAGGGAAGCTGAAGTGTGTGGTAGAAACCTTTGACTTACAGTTCTGTGAGTCCCAACTTTGAACAATGGTATAAAGACTTTTTATATATAAATTTCTTAGATGATCAAAATTATTTTCAAATGTGATATATGCATTTGGAAAAATTTCAGAGAATACCGAGGGCATACAGTACAAATATTAATCTTCAGCTATTTATTATTGAAATTTCAAATTCAGAGGCTGATTTTTCTCCTATCTATATTTACAAAATGCTACCATATTCTACATTATCTCCTGGGGAAGTTATAATCATCATGAAGTTTCAAGAAAACCAAACATTATGTTCTTAAAATTTCATATATGTTATAGGAATTATTTGTGCAGGAGTAGTTGATTGACTGAAATATATGCAAGATAGAAAAATAACAATTACGGGAGTGAATATATAATGTTAGGTAGATATCCATGGCTGTAGGGTTTTTTTGTTTGTTTGTTTGTTTGTTTGTTTTTTACTTCTGTCATCTATAATCTCTCCTTATGCTCTTCTCCCCTTTTTAACTCCCTCTTTTACTTTCCAAACAACACAGAAGTTATGAGTATGGTAATATTTAATCATTTTTACTCCTCTGTTTGCTGCTGACAGTTAAATAAGTCATATTTAATAATAGGTTAAATATTTAATGATCATTGACTACTACTTGATACTAGCAAATATCTGTACCTTCGAGTAATAACTGTTTTGTTTCCTCTTGCTGCTTTTGAAATTCTCTTTATCATGACTTTTTGCCATTTTAATTAGTATGTGTCTTGTTGTGGACCTCATTAGGCTGGTTTTGTTGGGGCTTTCTCTGACTCCTGGATCTAGATTTGTTTCCTTTCTCCGATTAGAGAAGTGTTTAGCTATTATTGCTTCAAATAAATTTCTGCCCCCTTTTCTCTCTCTTCTTCTGAAATCTCTATAATGTGAATGGTATTAGGCTTGATGGTGTTGCTGAGTTCCCTTAACTTGTTCTCATTTTTTATTATTGTTTTATTTTTGTCCTGTGCAGTGTGAATGCTTTCCATTCACTCCATTGCATTCCATTCCAGGTCACTGATCCATTCTTCCTCTTCTTTTAGACTACTATGGATTCCCTCTAGTGTGTTTTTTATTTCAGTTACTGAGTTCTTTATCTCTGCTTAGTTCTTTTATTTTTTTTTTTGTCTTTATTGAAGGTCTGAGGTCCCAAATTTTCTTCTCAAGTCCAGTGAGTATCTTTATGACCTTTACTTTAAATTCAGGCATATTGCTTGTGTCTGTTTCATTTAGCTCGCTTGCTGTGATTTTGTCCTGTTCTTTGTTTTGGGACATGTTCCTCTGTCTTCCCTTTCATCTAATACTCTGTGTATGTTCCTATTCTTTAGGAAAGTCAAGTGTGTCTCTTGCTTTTGAAAGTAGTGGCCTTGGGGTGCTTGGGTGGCTCAGGTGGTTGAGTGTCCAACTCTTGATTTCAGCTCAGGTCATGATCTCACGGGTTTGTGAGAACAAGCCCCATGTGGGGCTCTGTGCTGACAGCACAGAAACTGCTTGGGATTTCCTTTCTCCCTCTCTCTCTGCCCCTCCCCTACTCGTGCTCCGACATGCATGCTCTATCTCTGTCTCTAAAAAAAAAAATTGTGGCCTTGTGAAGAAAAGGTCCTGTATTGCCCTGCAGTGTAGTGTCCCCTGTTCCCCAGAACCTGGCACTGCTGGGGAGTGTCCCATGTGTGTTTTGTGTATGATGCTGCTTTGGTTGAGCCACTTTTCCCTTCTGCTCCATCATCTTCAATGGTGCTTTTTTGCCTGTTGTGGACAGGGTTTGGTCCCTGTATTGTTAATAGGCTAGTCTGGGGCTGCCTTGGGCTTGAATTGGATCAGATCAGGCATTTGTCAGAGCTGCTGTCACACTGAACCACGGGCACTCTCCCTGTGTTGTCTCTTGAGTTACTTTTTTTGGTGAGTGGGTCCTGCAGTGGGACAAGATATCTGTCCCCAGCCCACTGCTGGCGCTGCAGTGGAGCTGGTGTGTGTGATGATCTTCCTTTCTCCCCAGAGAAGGAGTCAGTTTGGAGGGGTGCAGGCCTCTGTCAGGCTGCTTACAAGATGTCAAATTTGTGATGCTGCTGTGGATGGACTGCTATTGAGGGTGTGTTGGAGGGGGCAGGTGTACAGGAGACCAGGGGTGGAGCACACGGTGCTAGTAACATTTGTGCTAGTCTGCAGCGGGAGGGGACATGTAGCCCTTTTGGAGAACTCCTGTGGAAGCCTGGTTGGAGGCACTGGATCTGCAGGAGAGTGTGGGAGTAGAGAGTGTTCTTGCTGGTTCCTACAGGGTCCGGGTATGTAGGCTGTGGGGTGGGGAAGGGAAAAGGTGCATGCCAGCTCTTTTGTTCTTGGAGAAGTCTCCTGAAGATCCCTGCCCCTCCAGCACATATCAAGATTGGTAAGTAGATTTCCTTCCTGTGTTCCTCAGTTAATTTTTTTTTAAATTTTTTTAACATTTATTTATTTTTGAGACAGATAGAGACAGAGCATGAGCAGGTGAGGGTCAGAGAGAGAGGGAGACACAGAATCCGAAACAGGCTCCAGGCTCTGAGCTGTCAGCCCAGAGCCCGATGCGGGGCTCGAACTCATGGACTGTGAGATCATGACCTGAGCCGAAGTTGGACGCCCAACCGACTAAGCTACCCAGGCGCCCCTCCTCAGTTAATTTTAAAACTACTCAGCTTGTGCTGTTTCTCAGCCAGGTTCTTTGTTCTGTTGTCTTTTTAAGGGCCGGGACTCAGTGTCCTGTTGCCCACCGGGTTTCCCAGAGCCGAGCCACCACTTTAAAAGTTCCAGGTGTTAAGCCCCACTGATTATAAAAACTTGCAAAACTAAGATCCTCTGGTTTTCAAAGCCAAAGGTCATGGGGATTCATCTTCTCATTTCTGGTCCCCCAATACTGAGGTGCCTGAGGGTAGGGTCTTCTCCTTTCCTTTTCCCATGCTTGCAGTGATCTTCCCTTCCAAGGACATTCTTATGGGCCAGTTTGTTTCCTGCTGGCATTTTCTGCTTTTCTTATCAGCATTCAGTGTGGCCTCTTCTCTGCATTTAGTTGCGGATAGTCTGTTCTGCCAGTCTTCCAGGCATTTTTTGGATTGTTTACACTGATGGGGGTGTTATCTAGTTGGGTCCATGGGAAGAAGTGAGTTTAGGATCCTTCTATTCTGCCATCTTCCCCGGGAGTCTAGAGATGAAATATTTATCAGGATTCTTAATGTTCATTATTGGCCTTTGTTAAAAACTGCTTTATAAATCAATTATATTTATCTGCAGTTATGCTTCTATTTCATAAGCATCCATACTGATGGAATTGAATATGCATGAACTATGAGTAAAAAAGTATGTTCTTGAAATCTATAGTTTGCCTTTATCTTTTGTGTTTAAAACTAGTTTTGTTACAGTATGTACTGAACTTAAAAAAATATTTTGGTTTGTTGTTTAAACCAGGTCATGAGCTATTGTCATAAGCTTATTAGTTGGTAAAATGGTCTTGTGACACAAGAGGTAGCTTTTGCTACTTTGCAAATAATGGAATAAATAAGAGGGCAGTATACTTAACTCTGAATTTTTTGACCTACTTATATTTCTTTACTGTTTGCCTTGTTTAAAAAAAATAACGATTAAAAAGAGAAAACATTTCTGAATTTATATTTGCTTTATCTATATTTATCTTTGATCTTGCATGTTAATCATATGTAAAACGTTGTAAAGAGAAAATAACTATTGACTTTAATGAGCCTAAGATATACTGTACTTGTTAAAGTAACAAATATATGATTATAAATGTAATTTTTAAAAATTTTTAATGTTTATTTATTTTTGAGAGAGAGAGAGAGGCACAGAGCATGAGCAGGGGAGGGGCAGAGAGAAGAGAAGACACAGAATCTGAAGCAGGCTCCAGGCTCTGAGCTGTGAGCACAGAGCCTGATGTAGGGCTTGAACCCACGAATCATGAGACCATGACCTAAGCTGAAGTCAGATGCTTAACCGACTGAGCCACCCAGGCGCCCCATAAATGTAATTTTTAAGAACATTTATAGTTTTGGGTATTTCATCCTGGATTAATATTTTAATAAAATCTGGTTGGAAGGATACTTCTTTTCTCCATATTATTGTTAGATTTCTGTATTAGTGCTTTCAGTATGCAAAAGACCAATTAAAACAAAATAAAACACTTGACTTAAGACCAGAGACTAAATTATAGGAAACAGGCCCTACTCTAGAGCTTTTAAATAGAAATAGATTTAGCCTAGGGAGAATTTATGTCTTACAAAATTTTGAAGGGGCTGTAGGAATGGCTCTGGACACCAGGAATATCTTTTTGAACAAGATCACTGAACGGGTACTTGGGTAAAATTCTCCCTCTGGTAAGGTGGAGAATCAGGATGTTGCTTTGGAAATTGTTAGACTCAAGAACTCACTGTCCTAGTTTCAATCTATGATAGAAAATATCAACTTCCCACCCTGCCCCCTCCACCACATCTGCCTCTTGAAACTCATAATGCCAACATATAGACAATTATATGTCATTACAAACCACTGTAGTGCCTCTGTAATGTCACTTGAGAACAGCAATCAACAAACGGAGAAATGGTCTCTGCTTCATTGCTGCCTTTGAAATGTAGCTGCAAGGGAGTGTGGATGATTAGTTTTCAGCTTAGCGATTCTTTAGTGCAGAAAATACACTATGGGAAATTCAAACGGATGTTGAATGCCCTGCCATATCCACTACATTCATATTTGCCGGTCTCTACTAACATTTTAATATGTTATGGTCTCAAAGAACATAGTGCTCAGATTAAACTATTATTCTGATGCAATGTGAATTCTTTAAGAGCAATGATTTTATGTTGTTTGTGGAACCTCAGAACTTGCAGTAGGACTTG
The DNA here is from genome assembly GCF_023721935.1 of Panthera uncia. Classification (NCBI taxonomy): domain Eukaryota; kingdom Metazoa; phylum Chordata; class Mammalia; order Carnivora; family Felidae; genus Panthera; species Panthera uncia. Next base: position 77,680,096 of record NW_026057577.1, on the reverse strand, counting down.
GTAGTGTAATGACAAATACAAATTAAAAATAAGAGGCTTAGTTTTTCATACTGAAAATGAGAGGAGGGACTTCTCTCTCCTCTCTTTTATTAGAGGATTTACTTTAAAAACCTGTAATTTTAGGTTCATTCACTATCTTTTGGACATATATATTAATTTTTTTCAGAAGCAAAATAAACATTTTGTTAGCTTCATAGGCCAGAAACAGATTTCTCAAGGACCTGAGAATTATCTCTTTAGAATGTAAACATTTAAGAAATATAGTACCTCTTAGTTTCTGTGGAAATATTTTTTTCTTTGTTCATTCTTATCCTACATATACTACTCTCAATATATTTTCTTATAAATTGTATTTGCTCCATGAGTGTTTATTTAAAAAGTAATCACTGAACTCTGTTCAAATTAATTTAATTCAAATTACTCTATTTTACTTTTACCTTACTTTTACTAATTTATCATTAGTATGTGATTGCACATTTTATTTTATTCCATATTCCTTACTCTAAGTATTCAAGTTTCGTTGCCTGTATGTGAATCCCCATATGGTTAACAATACTCATCTTAAGGCATTTCAGTGTCTAAAACTATTTGCTTTCCAATATTTACTTATGCTTGTTGCCAGTGCTCATCACATATTATTTTATTTTCTGACCCCATAGATGAGCCTTTGTGTGTTATAGTCTGTTGAAAACAATGTCAAATTTAAGCCTAATATGTCCACCGATCGGTTCTGGTCAAGCTGATATTGCCAAAAAACCAACCAACCAACCAACCAAAATGTAGTCTTTGGCAGAAATCAGGTTTGAATCCTGGAAATATCATTGATTAAAATCAGTTTCTCAGGGAGGTATGAGAGCAAACTGTATCCTGAGGAAGGGCCTAGGGAGGCCCCTCCACATCACTGCTGGAGCTTGGAGAATGGGCCAGTAATGCAAAAAGCTGAGACCATTTTAAAGATATTTCTAGCTATTGGTGAGAAAGCTTTTTTTTTTTTTTTTTTAACGTTTTATTTTTGAGACAGAGAGAGACAGAGCATGAATGGGGGAGAGGCAGAGAGAGAGAGGGAGACACAGAATGGGAAGCAGGCTCCAGGCTCTGAGCCATCAGCCCAGAGCCCGACGCGGGGCTCGAACTCATGGAGCGTGAGATCGTGACGCTTAACCGACTGAGCCACCCAGGCGCCCCGAGAAAGCTTTTTAAGAGTATTTGCTTCCTTTTTGATCCATGGACAATTTAGATTTTTCCTCATTAGTTTCATTCAGAGTTGGATTCTTAGGAAACCTTATGAATTATATTCTTCCTGAATCCCCTTATGATAGAGATGAAAGCAATTCCTGTGCAATTGGGAAGGTCAAGCTCCTATGATAAGTCTGTTCAGAAGATTAAGAAGATCCATCAATGCCTCAGTTACCTCAAGGTGCTAGGTAGAACTGGGAGCATTTCTCACATTAGAAAATGGAAATTAGGGAAACCCTTGGTAGAGTATAGAATGGAAGGGCTCCTCGGTGGCTCAGTTGGTAAAAAGTCCAGCTTCGGCTCAGGTCATGATCTCGGGCTTCATGGGTTCGAGCCCTGCATCGGGCTCTGCACTGACAGTTCGGAGTCTGGAGCCTGCTTTGGATTCTGTGTCCCTCTCTCTCTGCCCCTCCCCTGTTCACACTCTGTCTCTATTTCTCAAATATAAATAAACATTAAAAAGTTTTAAAATATAGGGGCACCTGGGTAGCTCAGTAGGTTAAGTGTCTGACTTCAGCTCAGGTCATGATCTCAGAGTTCGTGAGTTCGAGCCCCGCATCAGACTCTGTGCTGACAGCTCAGAGCCTGCAGCCTGCTTCAGATTCTGAGTCTCCTTCTCTCTCTGCCCTTCCCCCTGCTTGCACTCTGTCTCTTTCTCTCTCAAAAATAAATAAACATTAAAAAATTAAAAAAAAACACTTAAAAAATATATATATAGAATGGAAGTTTGTCTCTCTTGGTCTTCTTAATGCTTCAGAATATTTTTAATACAATGAGGGCCCCTGAATGATAGCAGGTGATATAGTGTCCCATGGGAAAGGCTGGCAAAGAGCAGAAAAATAAGAAATCCAGGCCTCCTGAGGACCTGCCAATCTTTGATTCCAGTGTTTGTCTCAAAACTGTCTATAGAAGAACAAAGCCTTTACACCTTGGGGCAGGATAGTTTTAAAGCAAGACATTGTTTAACAATTATCTGCACTTAATTTTCAAGCCTTCTAGTATGTCTAATCACTACCAAGGAAGTCAGGAAAAGGTATTTTGCATACAACTTGGGTTAGAGTATGAAAGAATTATGCTGTTGTTAGTTTGCGTGAAGTGGTGCGATATTAAGTCTAATCACACTAGGTGGATATGTAAAGTCTTTAACTCTATATCGAGTTAATGTTTATGTATATGGTGTAACAAAAGTGTCCATAAGTGTTCTTTTGTATGTGGCTGTCCAGTTTTTCCAGTGCTATTTACTGAAGAGCGTATCCTTTCCTCATTGTATATTTGTGTGTCCTTTGTCATAAGTTAATTGACCATATATGTGTGGGTTTATTTTTTGTCACTCTATTCTGTTTTGTTGATATAGGTGTCTTTTTTATTGACTAAATTTCACATATAACATTGTGTAAATTTAAGGTATACAGTGAGTTATTTTGATATATTTATATATTGTAATATGATTGGCACTGTAATGTTTATCACATTATATAATTATTGTATAATATTGTCTACATTAGTTATATTGTACATTAGATCTCTATGGCTTTACTACTCATTAAAGGGTTTAAACTATTTTTCTTTTAATTTTTAAAATTTATTTTGAGAGGTAGACAGCGAGCAGGGGAGGGGCTGAGGGAAAGGGCGAGAGAGTATCCAAAGCAGGCTCTGTGCTGTCAGCACAAAGTCCTATGATGGGGCTTGATCCCACGAACTGCGAGATCATGACCTGAGCTGAGATCAAGAGCCAGACCCTTAACTGACTGAGCCACTCAGGCGCCCCTAATCATTACAAGTTTATACCTTTAAACACTATCGGTCTTATCTTCCCAGCCACCATCTTCTGGTAACCACCATTGTATTCTTAATTTTTTAAAGGTTTGGGTTTTTTTTTTTTTTTTTGGATTCCATATACAAATTATATCACATAGTACTTACCTTTCTCTGTCTGACTTACCTTAGCATAATGTGTTCAAGGCCCATTCATGTTGCAGAAAATGGCAAGAGTAATCCATTGTGAATATATATACACCATATGTTTTTGATCCATTAATGGGTTGTTTCCAAATCTCAGCTATTGTGAATAATGCAATGATAAAAATGGGAGTGGTATATCTCTTTGAAATCCAGGTTTAATTTTCTCTGAATGTACATTCAGAAGTGGAATTGCCAGATCATATGGTAGACATATTTTTAATTTTTTGAAGAACCTGCTTATGGTTTTCCATAGTGTTTAGATCAACTTACATCCTTATCAACAGTGTAGAAGGGGTGCTTTTTACCATGTCCTTGCTGACACCTGTTGTTCTTGACTTCTTGATGATAGATACTCTCTAACTGGTGTGAGGTGAAAATTTCATTGTGGTTTGGATAGGCATTTCCCTGATGATTAGTGATGTTGAGCATCTGTTCATGAGCCTCTTGGCCTTTTTTTGCCCTCTTTGGAAAAATGTTTCAGTTCTTCGGCCAATTTTAAATCAGATTTTTAAAATTATTATTAAGTTCTGTGAGTTTGCCGTATATTTTGGGCGTTAACCCCCTATCCAATATATTGTTTTTTTAATTAAGTAATTTTTTTTTTAAGTAATTTGTTTTTAATGTTTATTTATTTTTGAGAGAGAGACAGAGCACGAGCAGGGGAGGGGCAGAGAGAGAGGGAGTCACAGAATCTGAAGCAGGCTCCAGGCTCTGAGCTGTCAGCACAGAGCCCGATGTGAGGCTTGAACCCACAAACCATGAGATCATGACCTGAGCCCAAGTTGGATGCTTAACCGGCTGGGCTGCCCAGGTGCTCTGTTATCCAGTATATTGTTTGTGGAAAATTTCTTTTATTCTGTACATTGTCTTTTCATTTTAATTGTTTCATTTGCCATGCAGAAGGTTTTGAGTTTAATGTATTCCCTTTCATTAATTTTTGCTTTTGTTGTTTGTACTTTGGTGTCCTGTCAAAAAAAAAAATCAATGCCAAGACCAATATTGATGAGCTTGTTTCTTATGTTTTCTCCTAGGAGTTTATGGTATCGATTCTTATGTTTATGGTTTTGATCCATTTCAAGTTAATTTTTGTGAGTGGTATGAGATAGAGGTTTCCTTGTTCCACCTGTGTTTCTCTAGTTTTCTCAGCACCATTTGTTGAAGACACTATCCTCTCCTCATTGGCTCCCTTATCACATAGTAGTTGACCATATATGCTAGAATTTAATCCTGGGCTTTCTATTCTGTTCTATTAAACTGTGTGTCTGGGTTTTGTGCAATCACCTTACTGTTTTTATTACTAACACTTTGAAATATAGTTTGAAATCAGGAAGTGTGATACCTTCAGCCTTTTTCTTTTTTTCTTAGGATTGTATTCACTCCTCAGGTTCTTCTGCCGTTCCACACAAATTTTAGAATTTTTTCTTCTATTTCTGTGAGGAATGCCTTTGACATTTTGATGGAAATTATGTTGCATCTGTAGATCACTTTGGGTAGTGTGGCCAGTTTTACAATATTAATTCTTCTTATTCATGAATAAGGTATGTAAAAATATGGAATTCTTCACAAATTTGCATGTCATTCTTAAACAGGGACCATGCTAAGCTCTCTGAATCATTCCAATTTTGTGTACGTGCTGCCAACCAAACACTAGGGATCTTTTATAGAAGCAGATTTCTTATAGCATGCCCACTAATGGAGGCCCTAAAACTTAGGGCTGTCATTAGTCCATAAGGAATCTTTACCTGAATTTAACAAAGTTCACAGACAAGATCCAAAGCCAAGGTGCCTTGCTCTGAGTGTGGAATATTAGCTGGATTTTACCTTTGTATACCCATTTTTTCTAGGTAGGTTAGTAGAGCCCACAACCTAAAGAACTCACTGTATAATACCTGCTAACTCTTCTATTTTTATTTAGTTTCATGCCAATTAGAAGAGGTTGGCAATATAACTTACAGAATAGGAGATAAACTCTTGTGGTATTGTCTCAGAATCTTGCCCTGTTTAAAACTCATGGCTGCTGTGCAAAAAGAAAAATAATTCATAGGAAAGTTATATCCTTTGTTGTAATTTGCACACCTTTAAAAACAATAAAAAGAAACTGTTATGAAAAAGGACAAGTGGAAGCTCTAAGAGAGAAGGATTTAGTCTTTTGTATATTTCTTACATACTTGCTTAATAATTACTATGTTGAATTGGAATTATGTGTATATTTTTTGCTTACTCCCAAATACTCTCCTTAAAGCAAGGAGAATGTGTTTCATATTTGAATTCCAAGCAAAGAGTACAGTGCCACATAGTTGGATTTAATGAATACATAATACTCATTTTTCACTATTTTACTTCCTTAAGGATTACTAGTGGAAAAGATCTGAGATGTAAATTTTGAAATAGCAACATAGATTCTTTTTAATGTGACAAACATAGAAGGATTGTTTTCTATACTCATCCATTTATTTCTAAGACTACTACATCTTGGAAGTACACTTTTATAAAAATTATACCTTACAATACTTTTAATAAATATTATAATTAATAGTTAAATTTTTAATGCCAAGTCTTTAACTTTACTTTTATTTTGTTCTATTTTACTCCCAGACTTTGAATGAGGCGATAATGTCAAGTCCTGTGTCAGTCATTATTACAGTTCATATTTGAACAATATGTAGGTTAGGGGAATTACGCCCTGTGCAGTGGAAAATCTATGTATAACTTGGGACTCCTCAAAAACTTAACTATGAATAGCCTAAAGACCAGAAGCTTTACCAGTAACATAAATAGTTGATTAACATGTGTTTTTTGTGTGTGTTATATGCATTACATACTGTATTCTTACAGTAAGGTAAGTCAAAGAACAGAAAATATTATTAAGAATATCACAGGGGAGAGAAGATACATTTAATAGCACTGTATTGCATAAAAAACAATCTGGATTTAAGTGGACCCATGTAGTTCACATCCATGTTGTTCAAGGGTAAACTGTATAAGATATTAAGGGGTTACTTTTTGACTCTAAGTTCAGAATTGTATTGCTTTAAGTTAGAAATATATGAGAATAATTTTCACTTGCATTTGAGTTGCATTTGTTGAACATTTACACATATGCAACATATAATTATTATTGTATTAATATTCACTAAATACACACTGATAACGTAGATCTATGATAAAATATAATAACTTGACAAATTGTAGCTTGGCTTTGGAATAGAAAAATGGACTGGAATTCAAAATTGCCTAGAATAGAAGTAAACATTGGAAGAAACAACAGACTACATTCAAAGTATGATTGTATTTAGCCCACAATAAACATACTTGTACGTCATCCAGTGTTGCACTTACTATTTACATAATGCATGTGGTGTTCGTTTGTTGTCCTTCTGATCTCATGAAAAGTATTCTCATGTGAAGGGCCTTATAGAATTTTTATTTTTAAATTACAGTATAGTAAAAATAGAGTTTAAAACATTTGATCTTATTCTATCCCAGAAGTACCATGATCTCAAGGCAACGATTTGTAGTAATACAATAAAATAAAACTCTTTCCTCCTCTTCTATCTAGGTTTAGTGCCTACAATAGGAAGACACCTTTTGTAGCATTGCCACTGAAAGTTACCAGGTTTAGATTCTTTCCACATGCAAGAAAGCTTCATTGTTGGTGATAAAGAATCAAGTAGAAAATTGGAGGCTTGGATAAGAAATTCTCCCTGTTGACTTAGCACAAGTGACCATTTTTGTTTGGGGACTGAAATAAGCTCCTTATATCACTCTTAAAGAAATGCTTATAGTGTAAATAGGTCATTCACGATTCTTCAGATATGAGCTTTGCAAATGGAAGTAGTCTATATTTAAATCTAAAAAGAACTCATGACAGAATGATGCTAACTATGGAGTTTAAAATGTATTATGTCTTTTATAGAGAAAAATATAAAGCTGTCCCTGACTTCCTGTGGTAATTAGTGCCTCTTTTATGGTAGCATGAAATGCTCTAATGGTAATGTTGTGTGAAGTCATTTTGGTCTTTATCAAGTGCTAAAATTACTTTGGATGTTGTCACTAAAAATAGTGCGATATATAGGTGTGTCAGGCATTCAAGGTGCAGCCCTTAGGCCTATGCCTGCCTGAAATGGGCTTTCTTTTGAGGTTCAGATTAAAGGCCTGATTTTGTAGTTTCATCCCTCTCACTAAGGAAAGGTCATTGACTGCTATTCATCCAGTTGCTTTTATGGAGGTGACAAAGAGAGTGTCCAAAAAAAAAAAGAAGGTCAGGATGGAGGAATGAGGGAGGAATTAGGGAGACACTTGAATGTTTTTGTTTATTTTGTTTCTCCCTACTTTTATCTCTTAACAAAGATTAATCTAGTAAGTTTACTAAATTTGAAGACTGAAATCATCCTTTTAAGCTTTGAAAAGCAAGAGAATTCTCAATTCTATTTTTATATATATGTGAAAAAAGACCAATGCCAGAGGAGAAGAACAAACAAAACAAGATAAAAGGAGAGAAAGGGAAGAGAAATAAGAGAGGGAAAAGTTTTCTTCAAACTTCTGTATTGTTAGAGATGGTGAGGTTCTGTCTGTTCTTTTTCAACTCAGTTCGTCTATTATGTTCTTTCTTTTGCAGGAACTGTTCATGCTTGTCTTTGCTCATTTCTATCTTCTCAGGTGCCTTTCTAAACTTTCATCGTTATGAAAGCCCTCATGTTACACTTTACAATTATCATCCTAATGATGACTGCTAGCACCTTCCCTTTATTTTTGTTTCCATTGTATAGTTAAGGCTAATGTAGCTGTGGGCACCATCACCTTTCTAAATCTGGGCATGGCAGCCTCCCCTACCCCAAGAAAAAGAGTTTCTTAGAGTTTTTGTCTGAGAGAAAATATTGAAGTAGAGCTAAATGTCACATGATGATGGCCAGTTAGCTAATCTATTTCTGGGAACACATTATCTTTTAAAACTTTGCAATAATCCCAGATTATTCAGGTGGAGAAAGTAGCCCTGATTTTGCAAAAAAGTCTGAGATTGCAGTTAGGAGCCATAAGAGTAAATTCATAGTAATAGAAATGGATTTAAAAGGAGAACATTTTATTCACTCAGTAATGACAGTTCTAACTGTTCAACTGACTATTTTCACTTTCTCAGAAGATGACAGGACGACAACATTCATAAGCCTAATTTGGCATTATTGTGGGATCGTGGGGCTGAGCTCTGGCAAATAGGAATGTGAGAGGAAGGGATGTATCACACGTCTAGTTTCAAGCATTAAGAGTTAGTGTGTTTCTTCCTTTCTTTGTTCTCTCTCTGGCCCTGCCTGGGCAATTCTAGAAACCCTGGGGAGCAGACATCAAGAAATTGAGGGAAATCCCTGACTAGCTGCATTGAATTTTTCATAAATGAGAATTTTTATAGTACTAAGTCCCTGATATTTGAGGACTTGTTACTATAGCAAAACCTACCTGATTCTGACAATTACATTTAATACAGTATTGTGGCACATACTGTCAATTAAATGATAATTATTATTATTATAGTATTATGTGAACCTAGTGGGAGATGAATAGTTATGTTTCTTTAATTGATAATGAGGGGCACCAGGGTGGCTCAGTCAGTTAAGTGTCCAGCTCTTGATTTCAGCTCAGGTCACAATCTCACAATTCTTGAGGTCAAGCCCTCATTGGGCTCTGTGCTGACAGCACAGAACCTGCTCAGGATTCTCTGTCTCCCTTTCTCTCTGCCCCTCCCCTGATCATGCATCTCTCTCTCTCTCTCCCTCTCTCAAAAAACAAAACAAAACAAAACAAAAAAACAGAAAAAAAAAACAAAAAACAATAACAACAACAACAACAACAACAAAAAACACATTTAAGGAAATTGATAATGATCTGTGAAAATGGAATGAAGACATAATAGCCAAATATGATGGAATATGCAGTTAAATCTTTTGGTTTACTATGTGGTATATTTTAGAATGGGGGCAATGGAATCATTTTCATTTAAGTATACTGTGTCTTTTTATTTATGCAATGTCACATAAGGAGCAGTAATTATTGCATAATTTTCTGAACTACAACCTGAAGAGTTAAAAAACTAGTTTTAGAAGGATAGGGAGAGAAGTGGAAAAAAGAAGAAATAGAAGAAAAAAAGAGGAAAGATTAAAAATTGTGTAATTATATTACCTTCCTCAATAGACTTCTATAGCACAAGTGTATGTTTTCAAAACTACTAACTGGGGGAGCTGAAATTACTGAGTATATAAATGACCCAAATAATAAAGTAGCCCAGTAGTGTGTATATATACCACATCTTCTTTATCCATTCATCAGCTGATGGATATTTGGGCTGTTTCCTTAGTTTGGCTATTGTTGATAATGCTGCTAAAAACATCAGGGTGCATGTGCCCCTTCAAATCTGTATTTTGTATCCTTTGGGTTTTGTATCCTTTGGGTTTTGTATCCACTTTTCATTCTTACCAAGTGTAGGAAGGTTCCCCTTTCTCCACATCCTTGCCAATATCTGTTATTTCGTATACTGTTAATTTTAGTCATTCTGACAAGTTTGAGGTGGTATCTTATTGTGGTTTTGATGTGTATTTCCCTGATGATAAGTGATGTTGAGCATCTTTTCATGTGTCTGTTAGCCATCTGGATACTTCTTTGGAATGTCTGTTCATGTCTTCTGCCCATTACTTTTTTTTCATTTTTCATTTTTTTATGTTTTATTTTATATTAGAGACAGATAGACAGAGAGAGAGAGAACGTGAGCAGGGGAGGGCAGAGACATGGAGACAGAATCTGAAGCAGGCTCCAGGCTCAGAGCTGTCAGCACAGAGCTTGATGTGGAGCTCAAACTCATGAGCAATGAGATCATGAGCCAAAGTCAGACACTTAACCTACCGAGCCACCCAGGTGCCTCACCTTCTGCCCATTCTTAACTGGATTATTTTGGGGGTGTTGAGTTTGATAAGTTCTTTATAGATTTTGTATACTAGCCCTTTATCAGATATATCATTTGCAAATATCTTTTCCCATTCTGTAGCCTGCCTTTTAGTTTTGTTGTTTCCTTCACTGTACAGAAACTTTTTATCTTGACGAAGTCCCAATAAAGTGCACTATGTTCAAAGTTAATAAATAATAGATTGGAGGAAGATACTTGTATATCTAAGATCAACTACAAATCAATGCCTGGAATATGAGAAATTATTATGAAAAGAGCAATTCCAGTTCAAATATGTGTGAAAGATATGAGAAGGCATTTTCAAAAGATTAAAGTAAAAAGAACTACCAAGCAAAAATAAGGGGAAGTCATAGAATTATTAGTAATCATAAAATATCACTTTAGAACCATTAGAGTGGTTGGTATTAGGGTGATAAATAATGCTAATGCAACAATATGATACAAAACTTCATGTACATCATGGAGTGTAGGTTGTTGTAGACATATGGACAGTAATGTATCATTGAGTCAGTTGATGTATACATATAAACCATGATACAGCAGTTCTTATATGGATATAAAATCCCAAAACATCCTCCCATAAAGTCAGAAGGAGAAATACTGTGTGTTCTTTTAGAAAGACTTGGTTGAGGACTAAAATGAAGTAAGGAGGCAGCTTGGGTGCAAAACTTGAGGCACTGACTCTCAAGGTCATGTAGGACATGAGCACAGGGTAGTGTACTTGCTCTGAGAGTGAGAGCATACTTAAATTTTGTACCCGTTGCCTTGTGGGTAACCCTATTCTATTTGTACCCTAATTTCAGGAGGCAAATTGGAGTCAAATTAGGTGTATATCATTGTTTTTTTTTTTTAATTTTATATTATGTTTTATTTACTTCTGAAAGAGAGAGAGAGAGACAGAGACAGAGACAGAGAGAGTCAGAGACAGAGAAAGAGAGGGAAAGAATCCCAACCAGGTTCCATGCTCAGCATGGAGCCTGATGTGGGGCTCAATCTCACAATTGTGAGACCATGCCGTGAGCTGAAACCAAGAGTTATATGCTTAATTGAGCCACCAGACACCCCAAGGTGTCTGTCATTTGGGGAGTAGGTAGATGACATGGGGTAAATGCAAAAGATGGAGAATTACACATTATTTAGAAGGAATGGATTAGAGATAAATACAGCTATAGGAGTAAGTTTCAAGTTGTTCAATTAAAAGAAAATAGGAAATATCATTACTGTGTATTATTTTGAAAATGAATGTATCAAATGGCATTTTATTTAAGAAGGAAACATTAATTAAAGTCAAAATAAACCTATTGAGAGGGAAATTAAGATAGTATAGCCTATTTAAAAATTTTCATAAAGCAATGTCTTTAAATTGATGAAGCTAAAATGTGTTTTTATAATCATAGAATCAAAAATATGAGGAGAAAAGGTTTATGTCATTCAATAAAACTCCAGCATATACCTTTAGAGGTTCCTCAGAATAAGTGTCATATCAATTTCTCAATCAATTTTAAAACTAAAACTGCAAAACTGATGTGAGGGCTCTATCATCTATTTTGCCCAAAGACGTTGTTGAGCTCAGTGCAGATTATGAACAGTTTAAAATATAAAACAATGCTACAAATTGGATTAAAAATGGATGATTTGGACACATTCTATTATTTTTTAAATGTTTATTTTTGAGAGAGAGTGCGAGAAGGTGAGGAGCAGAGAGAGAGGGAGACAGAGAATCTCAAGCAGGCTCTGTGCCCTCAGTGAAGAGCCTGACGTGGGGCTCAAACCTGTGAATGATGAGGTCATGAAGTCAGCTGAAATCGAGACCCTGATGTATAACTGACTGAGCTATCTAGGTTCCTGATTTGGAGACATTTTAGCAGAAGTAAAAGTTGGAATTCAATGTTGTCGTCCATTTTAAGTCAGACTTTTAATAACTTTGTCAGCTTTTACTGTCACACCCTGGATGAGAATAGTAACTGAAAATGAGAACTTTCAGTATAGCAGAGAACTGCCAGATATCCACAAAGAGATACTGACTATTTGGAAGTGATCTCTAGTGATACCAAAAGAGACACTGTGGTCCATTACTGGCTATAATCCAGCTTTATGATTGTTTTCCTTTTCTCATTTACATTTTCAATGTGTTGTTTTATAAAATATAGCTGTTAATTAAATATCTCCTATATCTCTAAGGAAGTTGTTGGCATACCTGGAATTGATAAATTGATTTGAAACTACTTTTAAAATGTTTATATTCCTACATTTAATGCTACTGAGGGTTGAAATAGTTATGTTTGGAATATGTTTTAAGAGAGAACAGTAAAATAAAATCATAATCTACATTTCCTTGAAAAAGAGATAGTAACTGTCAGTATGAGTTTGTTTTCAGTCCTATTTAATTTGGAAACTAGCTTATGTGAATACCCATAGCAGAAATTTTCCTTAGCCAGAATACAGAATGGCATAATGTCTGATTTTAAACAACTTTATTTTCTAAGTAGCACAGCAAATTGCTACACTTCCTTCTGTAAACTAACTTTTAATTGTATAATAGGTTGGTCAGTGGTATAGTAACACCAAAATTAAATTTACAAGATTTATAAATTACAATATTTAGAATTTATAGATTACACAATTTAGATGATTTATAGACATCAGGTAACATCGTGTGCAGAGTGATAACATGGTGGGTGCCACACTCATTTCCTTTTCCTTGTGCACAGATTACATGTTCATTAGATTACTCTGATGTCCATATTCTAATTTGAGACAAGTGGAATAGATTTTTTTCCAGTCTTGTGGATGGTAAGCCACACAGCTAGTGCAGTGCTGCTTCCTGGGTATGCTAGAAGATTCTCTATCCAGCCTGCATGCAGGTTCTCCCATTCCCTTGATACAAGACTCATAAATGTGAGGGAAAGATGTATCAAGGATTACATAGTAAGCATCATCTTTCCTTTATTGCAAATACAACCACTAACTACAACTACTTCTGTTACTAATATTTATTAAATATTTATTCAAAAATATTTATGTAGCTATTATATATGTGTGTGTATATATATATGTGTGTATATATATATATATATATATATATATACTATATGGGTTATAATACTGCTATTTAGTATAGCAGTATATATGTATAGTGTATACATATATACACTATATGGGTTATAATACTGCTATTATACAGGTAAAAAATAAAGTTTGGAGAGGTGAGGTGATTTATTCAATGTCATACTTGCAGGGTTAAATGAGGCGCATTCTAACTTATGAATCCACATTTTTGGAAAATTATAAAGAAAAGGCTATTTACACTTTAAATGTTTTATTAAAACTTTTTTATTTCACCACAATTATATAGTTTTTTTAATACTTTCTCTGACATAAACCAGAGACTGGAAACCACTATGCACTGTTTCTGTGTACATACTATACCCATTTTCCATAAAATGAAAGTTGTACTATAACTCATGATTTTATATTTCAGTGTCTGATGCTTTTTAAAAATGAGATACTTTCTAACTGGAAGCTACAATTTTATTATTTTAAGAAGTTTATTCATTCAGTCATATAACTAACATTGATTTCACTGCTGTTATTTTTGTCCCATTTGATAATCATATGCATCTTATTTAACATTCCAATACTAAGAAACAGTGACTGAGTTAATCCTATAAGAAGCCATACTTCATTTAAAACGTTAGAGAATGATGTGCTGCTTTACTTTATTAGGTGAAAATTCTAAATTATTATTTAAATGCATTCATTTGAAAATTAAAATTAATTAACTGCATTCATTAAAATTACACTCACCTATAATGATTGACTTGATGAAGAATATTATGATTGAGTTATAGTTATGCAAATGCCATTTAATTTTCATGAATTAAATTATAACCTCATAATCACAGTAAAGTTACTCAAAATATATTGTAAAAATCTAATCATGCAATATAGAGTATATATAGATTTTTGTGTATATTTAAGTATTGTTTATGACTAGGACTTACTAATTTCTCTAATAACACTTAGTATCTTTATAGAGAGTCATGAGTCCTTGAATTTATGGTGGTTGCAAGAGATCTATGCATGGTGTTATATAAAATATTACAAGACTAAGTATGCCATGTATGTAGTGTATGGTCTGTACAAAGTTCAGTGGTAAGCAATGTATTTGTATCCTCCCCCCAAATTCCATGAATCTGAAAAATTTTTCATGAGGGTTTCAATGGACAAGTTGCATTCTAGATACTGGGAATGTAGCACTGAATCAACAAACAAAAATCTTTGTCTTAGTAGAGAATTCTACTAAGTAGAAAATTCTACTTAGTAGAGAATTCTACGTGAGGAAAACAAAATATATAAAATAAACATATATATATTTTACATTGTGTGTGTGTGTGTGTGTCTGTGTATTTGTTTTAAACAGTAAAGGGAGTTAGAATCGTAAATATAATGGAGAGAGGGAAAAATTTTAGGAAGGGTTCAGGAAAGTTCTCATGAAGAAAGTCGAATAGGACTGAAGACCTGAAGAAAATCAGAATGGAAGCCAAATAATTATCTTGGGAAGAGCTTTCCCAACATAGGAACAAATGCAAAGCCCCTGAGATAAGACTTTGCCAGCACAGACAGACCCAATGAGTGGGAGAGCTGTGTGAGAGAAGTTAGAGAGGTAACTTGCTCCAAATCATGCGACACAGGTGATAAATGGCCAAAGCAAGGACTTAAATTTTAAGAGATAAATAACAGGCAGTTCGTCAGATTAATGAATACATAAATAGAGAAGTAGATGAAAAAATTTATTAATAAATAGATACTCGGTTATTTAGTTATTCCTTCTAAGAACGTGTTCAGTCTATTTTGATGCCTAAAGCAGTGGATGCTTATTATAGAAGAAAGAAACTGAGTAACTAACCATGTATATAATAACTGCCCAATATTACACCAAGTATTAGCATCGGAGTTAGATACAGAATTGAATGTGCTAGAGAACCTTTAGAATCATTAGAAGAAACTATATCCCTGAATTTATTACTTCCAAGATACGAATATGAACTTTGAGGAATACTTTTACATTATACTCTAATAATGACAGTGAGCTTTAAAGCACATATGGGTTTAATACTTATATTCTGGCAGCCTCTTACTGTAGATCTGATCCCTTTTTATAGTTCAGCAATATTTGACTCTTCAGTTTTATAAAGAACTATGTCAGCCTCTGTAATAGCTTGTTCTGTACTAGTACTGCTCACAGTTTGTAAACAGGAAGTCAAACACAGAGCAGTAAACAGTAGTTGGGGAGATCCTGGCCAAGTGGATGAGAGAAATGGCAATCTTCCCTTCAGCAACTGAAAATATATTTATTATAATAAATATTGAGCAGAAGTTGAGCCCTAAGAAGTTATTTTATTTATTTTAAAGATTTTTTTTCTTAATGCTTTTATTTATTTTTGAGACAGAGAGCATGAGCAGGGAAGGGGCAGAGAGAGAGGGAGACACAGAATTGGAAGCAGGCTCCAGGTTCTGAGCCATCAGCACAGAGCCCGATGCGGGGCTCGAACTCACAGACTGTGAAATCATGACCTGAGCCAAAGTCGGACACTCAACCGACTGAGCCACCCAGACACCCCCTAAGAAGTTATTTTAGTGTTCTGCAAGAACTAGTATGAAAGCCAAAGTAATTTTTCCCCCCACATTCAGAAATTTGCAGGATTTACTAATTCTATCTTCCCAAATGTAAAGGTTCTTTATTTTTGTCGTGCCAATTTCTTGATTTTTGTCAATGACTTTTAGCCAAAGACCTCCAGGGAGACATTAGAAGCGAGCAAGTCGGGTACTCACTCACATCGATGAGGGAGGGCACACACCATTGGGGAATGTTGAATATCTCATTAAGAGGTATTAGAAAGAATCTGTTTTAGGATTTAGTTTTGGTCTAAGAAGAGTGGGCTCTCTGTAATGGACACTGTCAGAAAGCAGGGCAATTCTATGATTGGGTAAAGGAGTAGGAGATACTCATTTAGTAAAAAACAGTGTTCATTGTGGATGTTATGGTGACCATGTTTTCTTTGTACTTAAACAAAATTATGAAGTGACTTTTTTTCTTTTACTCATATGTGTCTCAGAGTGACCTGGTGTTAAGTTGGTATATTGTGAGATTATTTATCAAATGGGGGAATAAATGGCCTGGATGTGTCAGCCCAGCTTCTGAATGTGAGGAGCTCTTCTCTCTCCCATCTTTTCTCACATTTCTCAGAACTTTCTAAGCAAGGAAAATTAGCCTACATATTACAGACATGTGTAACTTTAATAAACTATAAATCATATACAAAGTCTAAAATTATCTCACTTGCTGAATATACAGAAGAAAGGTGATTCTAAATTATTTAATACTAAATTTCATTCTAGATTATTTAATAAAATCCTAAATAATTTTTAATTTTGAATATATCATTTTAATAAGCTCTTTCTTCTAATGGCCATGAAATTATTTTGAGCAATAAAAATTTCTTCACTTACTAGAAATAACATTTTCTATTGCAATAACAGTCTTTCCTGTTTGTGCTATTTTTGAAAAAGACTTAACAGAATATCATTGTACTGAATGTACTAGACATTATTATGAAACATTCTGTGAAACATAAAATATATTTTACATTCTTTACATTTGACTATGTTATGTGGCTGACATTCTTTGCAGCTCAATATCCTCAGTTTTAGGACTAAAAATTCTTCAATATATTTTTATCAGTTAATATTTTCATCAGTTTTCCCCTTCTAAATCTATATTTTTGCCACATTTTTATAAAAACCTACAACTGTTTCAAAAAATCTTTTAAAAGCTGCGAGAAAGTAGTAAAAAGAGTTTATACTTCTCACCCGGTTTCCCCAATTAGTATGCCACAGTTGTTATAATAATCAAGTATAATTATTAAAGTTGACATTTTATTCATATGCCTTTATGTTTTACCTAGTGTGTAGGATGCCACTCGGTTTAAATTACATTTAGTCATTGTATCTCCTTAAGCTTCTCTTGGCTGTGACACTTTATCAGATTTGTGTGTGTATGTGTGTGTGTGATGGCTTTGGCAGTTGTGAGGAGCATGAGTCAGGTATTTTGAAGGACACTGATCTACTGGACTTTTCTAATGTTTCCCTCATGAGTAGACAGAGACTGGGTTGTAGGGAGGAATATCACAGAAGTAAATTGACATTTTCATCATATTATACCAAAAGTATGCATTATGAACGTGATTTGTCATTGTTGATGTTGATCTTAATGATCCGGCTAAAGGTAGTATTTTCAGATTTCTCCACTGTAATGTTATTCCCATCTGACCCTTTCCTCACTCCATACTGTACTCTTTGGAAGAAAAGTCACTATACACAGCCCAGTCTTAGGGAATGGGGAGTTCTCCTCCCCTCCTCAAGGCAGAGTACCTATATAAATTACTTGAAATTCTTTTGCATAGAATATTCATCTTTTCTTCCACTTTCATTATTTCATAATTGATTTATTCTAGTATGAATTCAATTCTAATATTGCCTTTTCTCCCCCCCTCAAATTGTTTCAGCTTTGGCCATTGGGATCTCTTTGAGTTGCCTCCTGTGTTCCATTAACCTATGCATATCAAATGTGTGTATTGCTATGTATTTTTCTTTTGTTGGTATATTTCTGTTTTCTGGCATAACACGATGCCACAGGCTTGTCTTATAAATCTCCTAGTGAAGTCTACAATCAGTCATTTTCCCAAAAAGCTCTGGTTCCTTTATTAGAGAGTGTATTGGAAATGAAAGTCTCAGTGCTGGATATCCTCATTGGTATTGGGTTATCATTGCTTCTAGATTGCTCAGCTGAAAGAGCAAGGAAATGTTATGTCTGTTTAGTAGCCTATGTACATGCACAGATCTATAAATAGGTGACTATCCATCATAGTGATATCTTCAACTCAAGTTTAATATCACATCAATCATTCTGGACTACTCTCGCTTATCTGTAAATTTCCACTCCAACACTAAGAAACGTGGCTTTTACATCTATAATGCATTTAATTGTTCAGTTCTAATATGCATTCATAGCAGTATCATAATTTTTACCTCGTGCTCACATGGGACACAACTTTAAGAATCTGAGTACAGTCTTCTTTGGTTAATTTTGTCCTTAGTCTTACAGAAGCAACTCCTATCTACAGTTAGTAAGGTCAGCACCTTTACCCTCAAACCAACTTCAGTAATGTTGTTTAATATGCTTGTAATATGGAAAGATTCTTTTGTCACAGTCTCTTTTCCATTTTCAGAACCTCCTTTTTAAATTTGCATATATTAAGATTTGGTTTTTATGTCACAAAGTTCAAAGGATTTTGATTAATGCATGTTGTATCATATAATTTTGCCACTCCAAAAAAATCAGCTATTCATCCCTTCCCTCCTGCCCCCAATTTCCTGGCAACCTCTGAATATTTGATCATTTCTATACATCTTTCTGACCTAGAATGGCATATAATTGACACTATATTTCATATAGCTTTTTCAGTCTAGTTTCTTTCACTTCAAAATGTGCGTTTATGATTCTTCCATGTCCTTTTATGGCTTAATAACTCATTTTTTATATCACTGAATAATATTCCACTGCATGGATGTACCACTGTTTCTCTATTTGTATAATAATGTACATCATGGTTGTCTCATATCCTGACAATACAAATAAGCCATTACGTTTTTGTGTGGACTTGGGTTTCCAAGTCAATAACTAGGAGTGTGATAGCTGAATTATTTGGTAAGATAGGTTTAAATCTCTAGGAAGCTGACAAACTTTTCCAGAGTAACTGTGCCATTTTGCATCCCTGCTAGTAATGAATGAAAATTCCTCTCTATATCCTTGCCAGCTTTTGTTACTGTCAATTTTTTGGATATTTTCTTTTCTCTGTGTAGTGCTCTTTCATTGTTTTCAGTGTGTACCTCCCTAATGACAAATGATGTTAAGCATCTTGCCCTATGTTTACCTTACATCTATTCAACTTCTTTGAAGAGGTATCTGTTTACATCTCTTGACCAATTTTTAAAATATAATTTATTATCAAATTGACTTCCATACAACACTGAGTGCTCATCCCAACAAGTGCCCTCCTCACTGCCCATCACCCACTTTCCCCTCTCCCCCATCCACCTTCAGTTTGTTCTCGGTGTTGAACAGTCTGTTATGGTTTGCCTCCTTCCCTCTCTGTTTGTAACTTTTTCCCCCCTTCCTCACCCCCACGGTCTTCTGTTAAGTTTCTCAGGACCCACCTATGAGTAAAAACATATGGTATCTGTATTTCCCTGACTAACTCATTTCACTTAGCATAGTACTCTCCAGTTCCATCCACATTACTGCAAATGGCCAGATTTCATTCTTTCTCTTTGTCAAGTAGTATTCCATTGTATATATAAACCACATCTTCTTTATTCATCAGTTGATGATATACTCTTTCCATAATTTGACTATTGTTGAAAGTGCTGCTATAAACATTGGGGTAAAAGCATCCCTATGCATCAGCACTCCTGTATACCTTGGATAAATTACTAGCAGTGCTATTGCTGGGTCATAGTATACGTCTATTTTTAATTTTTTGAGGAACCTCCACACTGTCTTCCCGAGCAGCTGTACCAGTTTGCATTCCCACCAACAATGCAAGAGGGTTCCCTTTTCTCCACACCCTCTCCAGCATCTATAGTCTTCTGATTGGTTCATTTTAGCCACTCTGACTGGTGTGAGGTGGTATCTCAGTGTGATTTTGATGTGTATTTCCCTGATGAGGAGTGATGTTGAATATCTTTTCATGTACCTGTTGGCCATCTGGTTGTCTTCTTTAGAAAAATGTCTATTGATGTCTTCTGCCTATTTCTTCACTGGATTGTTTTTCGGGTATGGAGTTCGGTGAGTTCTTTATAGATTTTGGATACTAGCCTTTATGTGATATGTTATTTGCAAATATCTTTTCCAATTCTGTTGGTTGCCTTTTAGTTTTGTTGATTGTTTCCTTTGCTGTGCAGAAGCTTTTTATCTTCATGAGGTCCCTATAGTTCATTTTTTCTTTTAATTCTCTTGCCTTTGGAGATGTGTCAAATAAGAAATTGCTGCGGCTGAGGTCAGAGAGGTTTTTACCTGCTTTCTCCTCTAGGGTTTTGATAGTTTCCTGTCTCACATTGAGGTCTTTCATCCATTTTGAGTTTTTTTTTTTTTTTGTGTATGGTGTAAGAAAGTGTTCTAGATTCATTGTTCTGCATGTTGCTGTCCAGTTCTCCCAGCACCATTTGTTAAACAGACTGTCTTTTTTCCATTGGATATTCTTTCCTGCTTTGTCAAAGATTAGTTGGCCATCCATTTGTGGGTCCAATTCTGGAGTCTCTATTCTATTCCATTGGTCATGTGTCTGCTTTTGTGCCAATACTATACTGTCTTGATGATTACACCTCTGTTAGTAGAAGCTAAAATCTGGGATTGTGATGCCTCCCACTTTGGTTTTCTTCTTCAATATTACTTTGGCTATTCAGGGGTCTTTTGTGGTTCCATACATATTTTAGGATTGTTCTAGCTTTGAGAATAATGCTGGTGTAATTTTGATTGGGATTGCATTGAATGTGTAGATTGCTTTGGGTAGTACTGACATTTTAAACAATATTTATTCTTCCAATCCATAAGCATGGAATGTTTTTCTATTTCTGTGTGTCTTCAATTTCCTTCATAAGCTTTCTATAGTTTTCAGCATACAAATCTTTTAGATCTTTGGTTAGGTTTATTCCTAGGTATTTTATGCTTGGTGAAATTGTAACTGGGACAAGTTTCTTTATTTCTCTTTCTGTTGCTTCATTATAGGTGTATAAAAATGTAACTGTTTTTTGTAACACTGGTTTTTTAACCTGAGACTTTGCTGAATTCATGTATCGGTCCTAGCAGACTTTTGGTGGAGCCTATAGGATTTTCCATGTATAATATCATGTCATCTGCAAAAAGTGCAAGTTTTACTTCATCTCTGCCAATTTTGATGCCTTTGATTTCCTTTTGTTGTCTGATTGCTGATGCTAGAACTTCCAACACTATGTTAAACAACAGCGGTGAGAGTGGACATCCCTGTCGTGTTCCTGATCTCAGGGGGAAAGCTCTCAGTTTTTCCTCATTGAGGATGATATTAGCTGTGGGCTTTTCATAAATGGCTTTTATGACAATTAAGTATGTTCCTTCTATCCTGACTTTCTCGAGGGTTTTTATTAAAAAGGGATGCTGTATGTTGTCAAATGCTTTTTCTGCATCGATTGACAGGATCATATCATTATCTTTTCTTTTATTAATGTGATGTATCACAGTGATTGATTTGTGAATACTGAACCAGCCCTACAGCCCAGGAATGAATCCCACTTGATCGTGGTGAATAAGTCTTTTGATATGCTATTGAATTCAATTTGCTAGTATCTTGTTGAGAATATTTGCATACATATTCATCAGGGATATTGGCCTGTAGTTCTCTTTTTTTGCTGGGTCTCTGTCTAGTTTGGGAATAAAGTAATGCTGGCTTCATAGAATGAGCCTGGAAGTTTTCCGTCCCTTTCTATTTTTTGTAACAGCTTGAGAAGGATAGGTATTAACTCTGCTTTAAATGTGTGGTAGAATTCCCCAGGGAAACCATCTGGTCTGAGACTCTTCTTTGTTGGGAGATTTTTGATAACTGATTCAATTCCTTCACTAGTTATGGGTCTGTTCAAATTTTCCATTTCTTCTTCTTTGAGTTTTGGAAGTGTGTGGGTGTTTAGGAATTTGTCCATTTCTTCCAGGTTGTCCAGTTTGTGGCATATAATTTTTCATAGTATTCCCTGATAATTGCTTGTATTTCTGAGGGATTGGTTGTAATAATTCCATTTTCATTCATGATTTTATCTATTTTGGTCCTCTTTTATTTTTGAGAAGCCTAGCTAGAAGTTTATCAGTTTTATTTTTTCAAAAAAAAAAAAAACTCTTAGTTTCATTGATCTGTTTTTGTTTTGTTTTTGTTTTTCTGATTCCATATTTTTCATTTGTGCTCTTATCTTTATTATTTGTCTTCTTCTGCTGGGTTTGGGATGTCTTTGCTGTTATGCTTCTATTTCCTTTAGGTGTGTTGTTAGATTTTGTATTTGGCATTTTTCTTGTTTCTTGAGATAGGTGTGGATTGCAATGCATTTTCCCATCAGGACTGCCTTTGCTGCATCCCAAAGGTTTGGATTGTTGTGTTTTCATTTTATTTCCATATATTTTTAAATTTCTTCTCTAATTGCCTGGGTGACCAATTAATTCTTTAGTAGGAATGTTCTTTAACCTCCATGCTTTGGGAGGTTTTCCAGACTTTTTCCTGTGGTTGATTTCAAGTTTCATAGCACTGTGATCTCAAAGTGTGCATGATAGGATCTCAATTCTTTTATATTTGTTTAGGACTATTTTGTGACCCAGTATGTGATGTATTGGAGAATGTTCCATGTGCACTCAAGAAGAAAAAATATATTCTGCTGCTTTAGGATGTAGAGTTCTAAATATATCTGTCAAGTCCATCTGATCCACTGTGTCATTCAGGGCCCTTGTGTCTTTACTGATTTTCTGTCTATATGATCTGTCATCTGTCCATTGCTATAAGTGGAGTATTAAAGTCCCCTTCAATTACCACATTCTTACCAATAAGATTGTTCATGTTTGTGATTGTTTTATATATTTGGGTTCTTCTGAATTCAGTGCATAGACCTTTATAACTGTTAGCTCTTCCTGATGGATAGACCCTGTAATTATTTTATAATGCCCCTTTTCATCTCTTGTTACAGCCTTTACTTTAAAATCTAGTTTGTCTGATATAAGTATGGCTACTTCAGCTTTCTTTTGACTTCCAGTAACATGATAGATAGTTCTCCATCCCCTCACTTTCAATCTGAAGGTGTCCTCAGGTCTAAAATGAGTCTCTTGTAGACAGCAAATAGATGGATCTTATTTTTTATCCATTCTCATACCCTATGTCTTTTGATTGGAGCATTTAGTCCATTTACATTCAGTGTTATTATTGAAAGATATGGGTTTAGAGTCATTGTGGTATGTAGGTTTCATGCTTATAGTGATGTCTCTGGTACTTTGTGGTCCTTGCAACATTTCCCTCACAGGATCCCCCTTAGGATCTCTTGTAGGGCTGGTTTAGTGGTGATGAATTCCTTCAGTTTTTGTTTGTTTGGGAAGACCTTTATCTCTCCTTCTATTGTAAATGACAGACTTGCTGGATAAAGGATTCTTGGCTGCATATTTTTCCATTTCATAGGATTGAAGATTTCTTGCCATTCCTTCCTAGCCTGCCAAGTTTCAGTAGATAGGTCTGCTACTACCTGTATGTGTCTTTGTATGTTAAGGCCTGTTTATCCCTAGCTGCTTTCAGAATTCTCTCTTTATCCTTGTATTTTGCCAGTTTCACTATGACATGTCATGCAGAAGATCAATTCAAGTTATGTCTGAAGGGAGTTCTCTGTGCCTCTTGGATTTCAATATCTGTTTCCTTTCCCAGATCAGGGAAGTTCTCAGCTATGATTTGTTAAAGTATACCTTCAGCCCCTTTCTCTCTCTTCTTCTTCTTCTGGAATTCCTATGATACAGAAATTTTTCCATTTGATTACATCACTTAGTTCTTTAATTCTCCCTTCATACTCCTGGATTTTTTCCTCTCTCTTTTTCTCAGCTTCCTCTTTTTCCATAATTTTACCTTTTAATGTACCTTTTCTCCCCTCTGCCTCTTCAATCGACTCTGTGGTTGCCTCCATCTTATTTTGTTCCTTATTTATATCATTTTTAAATTCATCATGACTATTTTTTAGTTCCTTGATCTCTGCAGCAGTAGATTCTATGCTGTCTTCTATGCTTTTTTTCAAGCCCAGCAATTAATTTTATGACTATTATCCTAAATTCCTGTTCAGTTATATTGCTTATATATGTTTTGATCAATTCTGGTTTTTTTTTTAATTTTTTTTAACGTTTATTTATTTTTGAGACAGAGAAAGACACAGCATGAATGGGGGAGGGTCAGAGAGAGAGGGAGACATAGAATCCGAAACAGGCTCCAGGGTCTGAGCAGTCAGCACAGAGCCTGACGCGGGGCTTGAACTCACGGACCGCGAGATCACGACCTGAGCCGAAGTCGGATGTTTAACCGATTGAGCCACCCAGGCGCCCCTGTTTTGATCAATTCTTTAGCTGTCACTTCTTCCTGGAATTTCTTTTGAGGAGAAGTCTTTGTTTCATCACTTTGGCTAGTTTTCTGTTCCTTGTGAATTTTAAAAGCTTGTTATGTGCTCTGCACCTGAGAGCACTGCTTTATTAAAGTCAGGGGTGATACAATGTCCAGGCCTGGCCCTTCAGGAGGTGTTTTTTGAAGAGTGTTACTTGCTCTCTGTTGTGACTTTAGTTATTTTATTTCCCTACTCGTAGTGATGTTTTGGACCCTCCATCAGGTGTGCTTTGATTTCTTCCTTGAAGTAGCCCTGGAAATGAAAACAAACAGACACACAGGAAAAAAAAAACATTCAAACACAAAAACAAATCAAACAAACAATCCAAAAGCAAAAAACCAGAAACACCAGCTACAAGTAAAGAACAGGGTGGAGGTGGTGCTGATGGAAGAGTACATACAGAGAGAGAAATGATAGGGGTGGGGGGGGGAGAAAATAAACATTGACCAGGCAGAGAGACTAATGGCTTAATCCGAGAGAGAGGGAGAGGAGGGGAGGGAGAGGAGGGGAGGGAGAGGGGGAGAGGGAGAGGGAGAGAGGGAGAGAGAGAGGGAGAGAGGAAGAGAGAGAGGGAGAGAGGGAGAGGGAGAGAGAGAGAGAAACGAAAATAAAGAAGGAGGCAGGGACAAAGAAATCAAGATAAAGTTCCCCAGACAGAGAAACTATACAGCTTGATTATTCCAGAGGGAGAGAAAGGAAAGAAGGAAGTGTAGAACATGTATCAAGAGAATGGATAAATATTTCTGCTTAAACAAACCACCAACCATAGTGACCAGCCTAGAAGAAGAGATAAGAAGAAAAGAAAGGAAGGATAGATCTAAATAACAAGAATTGTCCTAGAATTAATCCAGGCAATGCAGCAGCACTTGTCTGGAGGAGGGGGCTGTCTGGTTCAACACCATTTATCCCACTCCAGTAGTTATGCAGTTACCCATTTCAGAGTGTCTTGGTTTGGTATAGACTGGTCCCACCTCCACTGTGGGCCCTGCTGACCCATCCCTGAGGCCCCCACCTTAGTGGTTGTGGGGAGAAAAGTAGTGACCCCCCAGTCTCTTCTTCATGGACCCGGTATCCCAAATCACTCTGTTTGAGCCATCCTCACTGTGCTGCGGGGGCAGATGAGGTGGTCTGTCTCGCTCCCCTGACTCCCAAGATCCGGTGCTTGGCTGGGATTTAAACTCCTGCTCTGTGCGCCCCGGCACTGGGGAAGTGCCTCTCTCTGCCACCTGATATGTGGTCCCAGCTGCTTTTGTTCTGTACTGCAGCACTTCGGGGAGGGGACTGCTTTCTCCTACTGCAGCCTGCACCCCTCACCTACCACCAAATCCGGGGGTGGCTCCCCTCCTCCATAGGTGCGCTAACAGGGCAGCCAGCCCCAGTCCAGAGAAAGTCCCACAGTTAGAGATGGGATCCCTCTCTCTCCTGGTCGGAGCTTTTCCTCTTGTCCAGATACAGTCCTATGCTTCCCCAGCCACTCTTTCTCTTCCCTTTGTCTCTCAGCAGAAGGAGATCCCTTCCCTCCATGCCTACCCAGGTTGTTTTATTTCCTCCAGTTCACAATCACCCACCTATGGCCTGTCAGCTTGTGCTGGTGTCTCTTTGGTAGACTCAGACTCTTTTCCTCCCAGACTTCTGGGGGTTCAGAGTCCTTTGACTTCAACCCTTCATTTGAGAGAGGAGCAAAGTACAGATCCCTCTACCTCTCTGCCATGTCGGCCCCTTCCCCTATTTTCTTGACCAATTTTTAAATACCTTGTTTTCTTAGAATTGAGTTCCAAGAGTTTTTTTTTTTTATATTTTGAGTAAAAGTTAATTAACAGTTGATTTCCAAAAATTTTCTCCTAGTGAAACTTTGGCTAGCTATTAACCCCTGTTTCTGGTCTTTAATTCTCTGAACAGTGTCATTTGCACAGCAGATTTCAATTTAATAAAGTCCAACTTTTAATTTTTTTCTTCATTTGCCATGCTATTAGTATTGCTCACATTTTTTTTATTAAGGTATGGTTGACATACATTTTATCAGTTTTAAGTGGGTAATATGATTTTTGTGTATATTGTGAAATGATCACCACAATAAGTGTAGTTAACATCTGTCACCATATATAGTTACCTTTTTTTGGTGGTGAGAATATTTAAGCATTACTCAGGCAGCTTTCACAGATGTAATGTACTATTAGCTATAGTCATAATGCTATACATTACATCTCTACAGCTTCTAAATGGAAGTTTGTACCTTTGACTCTCCCTTCACCAATTTTGCCCAATTGCCACCCTCCACCACCAATCTATTCTCTGTAGCTATAAGGGTTTTGTTTTTTTTTTAAGATTCCACATATAAATGATATGTTGTCTTTTTCTGTCTCACTTTTTTTTATGTAGTTAATGTCCTCAAGTTCCATCCATGTTGTCACAAATCGCCCCATTTTTTGTGGTGAGTGATATATTCCACTGTGTGTCTGTGTGTTTAATTTTCTTGATCCATTCATCCACTGATGGACGGTTAGGTTATTTTCCTATCTTGCCTATTAACAACAAGCTACAATGAACATAGAGGTGCATAAATCTGAGTTAGTGTTTTCCTTTATTTTTTTTTTCGGCGGGGAATACCCAGTACAATTGCTGGATTATTATCCTAGTTCTATTTTTACTTTTTTGAGGAAACTCCAACCTATTTTCCATAATAGCTGTACTAATTTCCATTATGACTAATAAACAAGGATTTCCTTTTCTTCTTATCCTGAGAAAAACTTATTATTTCTTATCTGTTTGATAATAGATACCCTAACAGATGAGAAGTGATACTTCATTGTATTTAATTTGGATTTTCCTTATGGTGAGTGAGCTTGGGCATCTTTTCATCTGTCTGTTGGCCATCTATATGTTTTCTTTGGGAAAAAAAGGTCTACTCATGTCTTCTACCCATTAAATTTTTTTTAATGCTTATTTATTTTTGAGAGAGAGAGATAGAGCATGAGCAAGGATAGGCAGATACAGACCTGAAGCAGGGTCCGAGCTGTCAGCAAAAAGCCCAATGTGGGGCTTGAACCCATGAACTGTGATATCATGACCTGAGCCAAAGTCGGATGCTCAACCACCTAAGCCACCAGGTGCCCCTCTTCTGACCATTTTTAGTCAGATTATTTGGGGTTTTGGTGTTGACTTGCAGAAGTTCTTTAAATATTTTAGATATTAACCCCTTATATACAAGATTTGCAATTCCAAATGATATAAGTAATGGAGATATGTAAAAAGTTTCTTGAGGGGAAGAAGAAGGATAGCCTGTATGCACTTAGTTTTCTTTCCCTTTGCCACATTACATTCATGTGGTATCTACATGTTTTTTTTAATATGAAATTTATTGTCAAATTGGTTTCCATACAACACCCAGTGCTCATCCCAAAAGCTGCCCTCTTCAATACCCATCACCCACCCTCCCACCCCCCATCAACCCTCAGTTTGTTCTCAGTTTTTAAGAGTCTTATTCTTTGGCTCTCTCCCACTCTAACCTCTTTTTTTTTTCCTTCCCCTCCCCGATAGACTTCTGTTAAGTTTCTCAGGATCCACATAAGATGAAAACATATGGTATCTGTCTTTCTCTGTATGGCTTATTTCACTTAACACTTTCCAGTTCCATCCACGTTGCTACAAAGGGCCATATTTCATTCTTTCTCATTGCCACGTAGTACTCCATTGTGTATATAAACCACAATTTCTTTATCCATTCATCAGTTGATGGACATTTAGGCTCTTTCCATAATTTGGCTATTGTTGAGAGTGCTGCTATAAACATTGGATACAAGTGCCCCTATGCATCAGCACTCCTGTATCCCTTAGGTAAATTCCTAGCATTGCTATTGCTGGGTCATAGGGTAGGTCTATTTTTAATTTTGGGGGGAACCTCCACACTGTTTTCCAGAGTGGCTGCACCAATTTGCATTCCCACCAACAGGTGCAAGAGGGTTCCCGTTTCTCCACATCCTCTCCAGCATCTATAGTCTCCTGATTTGTTCATTTTAGCCACTCTGACTGGCGTGAGGTGATATCTGAGTGTGGTTTTGATTTGTATTTCCCTGATGAGGAGCGACATTGAGCATCTTTTCATGTGCCTGTTGGCCATCTGGATGTCTTCCTTAGAGAAGTATCTATTCATCTTTTCTGCCCATTTCTTCACTGGATTATTTGTTTTTCAGGTGTGGAGTTTGGTGAGCTCTTTATAGATTTTGGATAGTAGCCCTTTGTCCGATATGTCATTTGCAAATATCTTTTCCCATTCCATTGGTTGCCTTTTAGTTTTGTTGGTTGTTTCCTTTGCTATGCAGAAGTTTTTATCTACATGAGGTCCCAATACTTCATTTTTGCTTGTAATTCCCTTGCCCTTGGGGATGTGTCAAGTAAGAAATTGCTACGACTGAAGTCAGAGAGGTCTTTTCCTGCTTTCTCCTCTAGCGTTTTGATGGTTTCCTGTCTCACATTCAGGTCCTTTATCCATTTTGAGTTTGTTTTTGTGAATGGTGTGAGAAAGTGGTCTAGTTTCATCCTACTGCATGTTGCTGTCCAGTTCTCCCAGCACCATCTTTTTTCCATTGGATATTCTTTCCTGCTTTGTCTAAGATTAGTTGGCCATACGTTTGTGGGTCTAGTTCTGGTGTTTCTCTTCTATTCCATTGGTCTATGTGCCTGTTTTTGTGCCAATATCATGCTATCTTGATGATTACAGGTTTGTAGTAGACGCTAAAGTCTGGGATTGTGATGTCTCATGCTTTGGTCTTCTTCTTCAAAATTACTTTAGCTATTCGGAGTCTTTTGTGGTTCCATACAAATTTTAGGATTGCTTGTTCTAGCTCCGAGAAGAATGCTGGTGCAATTTTGATTGGGATTGCATTGAATGTGTAGATAGCTTTGGGTAGTATTGACATTTTAACAATATTTATTCTTCCAATCCACGAGTATGTAATGTTTTTCCATTTCTTTATATCTTCTTCAATTTCCTTCATAAGTTTTCTATAGTTTTCAGCATACATATCTTTTACATCTTTGGTCAGGTATATTCCTAGGTATGTTCTGATTCTTGGTACAATTGTGAATGGGATCAGTTTCTTTATTTGTCTTTCTGCTACTTCATTATTAAATGTATATGAACGCAACTGATTTCTGTACATTGATTTTGTATCCTGCGACTTTGCTGAATTCATGTATTGGTCCTAGCAGACTTTTGGTGGAGTTTATTGGATTTTCCATGTGTAATATCATGTCATCTGCAAAAATGAAAGCTTAACTTCATCTTTGCCAAATTTGATGCCTTTGATTTCCTTTTGTTGTCTGATTGCTGATGCTAGCATTTCCAACACTATGTTACACAATAGCGGTGAGAGTGGACATCCCTGTCATGTTCCTGATCTCAGGGGGAAAGTTCTCAGTTTTTCCCCATTGAGGATGATATTAGCTGTGGGCTTTTCATAAATGGCTTTTATGATCTTTAAGTATGTTCCTTCTATCTGGAATTTCTCGAGGGTTTTTATTAAGAAGGATACTGAATTTTGTCACATGCTTTTCTGCATCAATTGACAGGATCATATGGTTCTTACCTTTTCTTTTATTAATGTGATGTATCATATTGATTGATTTGCGAATGTTGAAACAGACTTGCAGCCCAGGAATGAATCCCACTTGATCATGGTGTATAATTCTTTTTATATGCTGTTGAATTCGATTTGCTAGTATCTTATTGAGAATTTTTGCATCCATATTCATCAGGGATATTGGCCTGTACTTCTCTTTTTTTACTGGGTCTCTGTCTGGTTTGGGAATCAAAGTAATGCTGGCTTCATAGAATGAGTCTGGAAGTTTTCCTTCCTTTTCTATTTTTTGGAATAGCATGAGAAGGAAAGGTATTATCTCTGCTTTAAATGTCTGGTAGAATTTCCCAGGGAAGCTATCTGATCCTGGACTCTTATTTGTTGGGAGACTTTTGATAACTGATTCAATTTCTTCGCCGGTTATGGGTCTATTGAAGTTTTCTATTTCTTCCTGTTTGAGTTTTGGAAGTGTGTGGGTGTTTAAGAATTTATCCATTTCTTCCAGGTGGTCCAGTTTCTTGGCACATAACTTTTCATAGTATTCCCTGATAATTGCTTGTATCTCTGAGGGATTGGTTATAATAATTCCATTTTCATTCATGATTTTATCTATTTGGGTCATCTTCCTTTTCTTTTTGAGAAGCCTGGCTGAGGTTTTTCAATTTTGCTTATTTTTTCAAAAGACCAACTCTTGGTTTCATTGATCTGCTTTACAGTTTTTTTACATTCTATATTGTTTATTTCTGCTCTGATCTTTATTATTTCTCTTCTTCTGCTGAGTTTGGAGTGTCTTTGCTGTTCCGCTTCTATTTCCTTTAGGTGTGCTGTTAGATTTTTGGATTAGGGATTTTTCTTGTTTCTTGAGACAGGACTGCATTGCAATGTGTTTTCCTCTCAGGACTGCCTTCGATGCATCCCAAAGCATTTGGATTGTTGTATGTTCATTTTCATTTGTTTCCATATATTTTTTAATTTCTTCTCTAATTGCCTGGTTGACCCATTCATTCTTTAATAGGGTGTTCTTTAACCTCCATGCTTTTGGAGGTTTTCCAGACTTTCTCCTGTGGTTGATTTCAAGCTTCATAGCATTGTGGTCTGCAAGTGTGCATGGTATGATCTCTTTTACATTTATTGAGGACTGTTTTGTGACCCAGTATGTGATCTATCTTGGAGAATGTTCCATGTGCACTCGAGAAGAAAGTATATTCTGTTGCTTTGGGATGCAGAGTTCTAGAAATATCTGTCAAGTCCATCTGATCCAATGTGTCATTCAGGGCCCGTGTTTCTTTATTGATCCTGTGTCTAGATGATCTATCCATTGTTGTAAGTTTAGTATTAAAGTCCCCTGCAATTACCACATTCTTATCAATAAGGTTGCTTATGTTTGTGAGTAATTGTTTTATATATTTGGGGGCTCCTGTATTCGGCGCATAGACACTTATAATTGTTAGGTCTTCCTGATGGATAGACCCTGTAATTATTATATAATGCCCTTCTTCATCTCTTGTTACAGCCTTTAATTTAAAGTCTAGTTTGTCTGATATAAGTATGGCTACTCCAGCTTTCTTTTGACTTCCAGTAGCATGATAAATAGTTTTCCCTCCCCTTACTTTTAATCTGAAGGTGTCCTCAGGTCTATATTGCATCTCTTGTAGACAGCAAATAGATGGGTCTTGTTTTTTTTATCCATTCTGATACCTTATGTCTTTTGGTTGGCGCATTTAGCCCATATACATTCAGTGTTGTTATAGAAAGATATGGGTTTAGAGTCATTGTGATGTCTGTAGGTTTCATGCTTGTAGTGATGTCTCTGGTACTTTTTCTCACAGAATCCCCTTTAGGATCTCTTGTAGGGCTGGTTTAGTGGTGACGAATTACTTCAGTTTTTGTTTGGGAAGACCTTTATCTCTCCTTGTATTCTAAATGACAGACTTGCTGGATAAAGGATTCTCGGCTGCATGTTTTTTTCTGTGCATCACATTCAAGATTTCCTGCCATTCCTTTCTTTCCTGCCAAGTTTCAGTATATAAATCCATCAGTAGTCTTATCAGTCTCCCTTTATATGTTATAGCATGTTTATCCCTAGCTGCTTTCAGAATTTTCTCTTTAACCTTGTATTTTGCCAGTTTGACTATGATATGTTGTATAGAATATCGATTCAAGTTATGTCTGAAGGAGTTCTCTGTGCCTCTTAGATTTCAGTGCCTTTTTCTTTTGCTAGATCAGGGAAGTTCTCAGCTATGATTTGTTCAAGTATACCTTCAGCTCCTTTCTCTCTTCCTCCTCTAGAATCCCTATTATACAGATATTATTGTCTTTCATCTCATCACTTAGTTCTCTGATTTTCCCCTCATACTCCTGGATTTTTTTAAATCTTTTTCTCAGCTTCCTGTTTTATCATAATTTTATCTTCTAATTCACCTATTCTCTCCTCTGTCTCTTCAATCCGAGCTGTGATCACCTCCATTTTATTTTGCAGCTCATTTATCACATTTTTTAGCTCCTCCTGTTTCTTAGTCCCTTGATATCTGTAGCAATAGATTCTCTGCTGTCCTCTGTACTTTTTTTCAAGCCCAGTGATTAATTTTATGACTATTATTTTAAATTCATTTTCTCTTACATTGCTTACATCGTTTTTGATGAGTTCGTTAGCTGTTGCTACTTCCTGGAGTTTATTTTGAAGAGAATTCTTCCATTTCATCATTTTGGATAGTCCTTGGAGTGGTATGGAACTCCAGGGCTATTCCAATGCTCTCTGGAGTAACTTGTGTTGGTGGCTGGGGCCGCAGTCAGACCTGATGTCTGGCCCCAGCCCACCACTGGGGCCACAGTTAGACTGGTGTGTACCTTATCTTCCCTTCTCCCAAGTGCAGGACTCACTGTGGAGTGGTGAGTGTATATATACATATATACACTCACTTGTGGCCCCTGTCTAGGCAACTTGCACACTGCCAGGCTTGTGGTGCTGCTTCTATTGGATCTGGTGTATTAACCAGTGTGGATCCACAAGGTGCACAGGAGTGGGAGGGGCAGACTCAGCTCACTTTGCCTTCCGTGGTTCACTTCATGAGGGGCCCTGAGGCACCAGGAGGGAGGCAGACCCATCAGAGGGATGGATCCACAGAAGCACAGCTTTGGGTGTTTGCGTGGTGCAAGCAGGTTCCCTGAGGGAACTGGTTCCCTTTGGGATTTTGGCTGGGGGATGGGTGAGGGAGATGGTGCTGGCCAGCGCCTTTGTTCCCCGCCAAGCTGAGCTCTGTCCTCTGGGACTGAACACCTCTCCCTCCCGGTGTCCTCTAGCCCTCTACATGTTGTCTTTAAGCAACTGATGACAGTGTTGTCCCTGTAGGAGTTTTTGTTCAGAATATCAAGTTCTGCAATGGCAATCATAGTAAAATTCAGAAAAGTTAAGAGCCAGCCCCAGGTGGATTGTGTGTGTAGAGTGCATCTCTTTTTTGCCTTTAACAAAAGTCCCATGGATACTCCTTGGAAACTATCATTTTTTTTTTTTTTTGATCATCATCACATGCAGCTTCAACAAATTGTTCCAGAAGTAATCTCCCTTAATTTTCAGAAAGAAGACATGACTCTCTGGATTAGTTGCATTGGCTTCAAATACTTACTTCCCACTTACATTAATGTGTAGATCATTCAGATAGAAAACCTCTAAAAAACATGATTTTCAGTGACCCATATATACAACATATAATCCAAGACTACAGAATACACATTCTTTTTAAATGCATATAGAAAATCCTCCAGCTTAAGCCATATGTTAAGCCACAAAATAAGTCAGTAAATTTAATAAGACTGAAATGATACCAAACATCATTTTAACTACAGCAGTATGAAACTAGAAATCAACTATAAGAAAGTGAAAAAAAACCGTGGAGATGAAACAACATGCTGCTAAACAATCAAAGTGTCAATGATGAAATCCAAGAGGAAATTCAAAAATACCTTGATACGAATGAAAATGGAACTAGAATCAGCAGTTCTAAGGGAAAGTTTAGGGGGATAAACACCTACCTCAGGAAAAATGCAAAATAAACATTTAACTTTACACTGGAAGGAACTCAAGAAGGAAGAACAAACAAAGCCAAAAGTTAGAAGGAAGAAGATAATAAAAATCAGTGGAAATAAAACCAAAACTAAGTAAATATAGAAAAAAAATCAGTAAAACTAAAACGGATTCCTTGAAAAGACAAAATTAATAAACCTTCAGGTAGGCTCACCAGGTAAAAAGTAGGGAGAGCTCAAATCCAGAGTGAAAGGAGAGAAGTTATAATTTACAGCACAGAAATATGTTAGGTACTATGAGCAATTCATTGCCAAACAATTGGAAAAATTAGATGAAATGGAAAAATTTTTGTAAATACACAACCTTCTAAGATTGAATCATGAAGAAATAGACAATTGATTTCAAGTAATTAAACTGAATCAGTAATTTTATTTATTTATTTATTTTAATTTATTTTGACAGCATGAGCAGGGGAGGGGCAGAGAGAGAATCCCATGCAGGCTCCATGTTGTCAGGCCAGAACCTGATGCAGGACGTTTCCCTGGAAATGGGAAATCATGACCTGAGCTGAAATCAAGAGTCGGGTGCTCAAGTGACAGCCATCAAGGTGCCCCTGAATCAGTAATTTTAAAACTTTCCCAAAAGACAAAAAAGTTTGAGACCAAATGGTTTCACATGTGTGTTTTTCAAACATTTAATTAAGAGTTCATACTGGAGTACCTGGGTGGCTCAGTCAGTTAAGCCTAGGACCCTTGGTTGTGGCTCAGGTCATGATCTCACGGTCTGTGAGACTGAGTCTCACATTGGGCTGCACATGGAGAGGATGGATTTTGCTTGGGATTCTCTCTCTCCTTCTCTTCCTGTCCCTCCTGCACTCATGCTCTCTGTATCAAAATAAATAAACTTCCCAAAAATAAAAAAAGAGAAAAGATTACATATACTTCTTAAATTGTTAAAAAAATTTTTTTGAAAGCCCAGCATTACCATGATAGCAAAACCTGACAAAGACATCACAATAAAAGGAAATTACATGCCCAGTGTCCCTGATGAACAGATGCAAACCCCTCAACAAGATATTAGCAAACCAACTTCAATAATATATTAAGAGGAAGATAAATCATGATCAGGTAGGATTTATTCCAGGTTCAACATCTGCATATCAATCCATGTTACAAACCACATTAAGAAAATGAAGGATAAAATGCAGATGATCATCTCAATACATGTAGGAAAACCATTTGTAGAGGAAAATTTCAAATCTATACCTATTCCCATGAAACATCTAGATTATGAAAATTTTGTATGAACAAAGTTTGATGAACTAATAGCCTGGTGACTGAGAAGATACAGCAGAGTATCAGAGCATTTCAGTTTAGTTTTAGGTTTGCATGACAAAATCAGGAGCTGTGAGGATTCATTCATAGAGCGACATTTACAAAGGCTTCTTGGCATGCCCAGTTTATTTTTCTCTCCCATCATTCTCGAGGTGATGTGACTTACCTGTCCTAGAACAGGCAAATCCTTTACAAGGTCCTCTCCAGGATAGTCTCAGTGGTGGCATATGATTTTTCCCTTGAACATAGTAATTGTGCAGTATTCATGGATGTTGCAAAATGAGATCTCTGTGCCAGAAACAAGAGAAAATATTCTACAGCTGTAATGCATCTGGTCTATTTACATTTGGTGCCAGGCTTCTAGCTACTTACAAAGATGATTTTTCTTTGTTACCGTCTAGATTCTCCAAAGAACTATTTCCAAAAAACATTAAATGTGTAATGCGATGGTGTGACCTGTGTTCCTAGTATATGACAAATAACTTCCATCCTGATGCTTAAAAGACAAAGGCTCTCAAGCATCTCAGCTATTAATTGGAAGCAATCTATTTTAAGAATTCTCCAGCCACTTGACTATGTAGTGCTCCTATGGTTCAAAAGCGAATGATTTCCAATATCTAGAGTATCATTTTGCATAAAAATGTATAGCAACAATTATACAGAATGTAAGAGCATAATTTAGGTTATAATGCAACATTTTTTGAATGTCTAAAAATTGGACATTATCTTTTGAAGCAGAGGTATTTTTTTTTTCTATTTTGAAATACTGGAAAGATAAGTTTGTTGGCAGTGTTTTCTCACTTTTTCTTGTGATATGAATGTAGATGCTGTTCAAACTGGAAACTTTGTTGGTGGTATTACTATTTCAGAAAGGATAATCTTAGAAATTTTGTTAAAAGTAAGCTTGATTTATTTATCAATGCAGGCATTGATAAAATGCACTTATAGAAATATTCCAATTTTTGTGTCAGAATAGAAAATACAATATTCCCACCAATGAAATAATTCTATTTGAGTCATTTCATGAGTTTGCTGGGTTCTTTAATAGGAGTCCTTTATAAAACCCTCTGGTAAGACTTATTCATAACTAAGTAATACACTTATTCTAAGATATGCACATAGCAAAAAAAAAATTACTTAAGCTACCTGTTTGGTTCTGCAAAAGTAGTTTTTGCTTGTTTATTTATATTGTGTGGCCACTGTGTATATTGAATAATAGTTTTCAAGTAAATGGAAACAGTGTCTTGATGAGGAGGCAAATATTTTCTTTCAATTTACCCAGAGGCACCATGTGGGTTAGGAGATTTTAGTTTTTATTATTTTAGGTTTTGAACTTATGATTGTTACTAATAAAAAGCTTTTATGTATTTATGTTACTACTAAAAGCTTTGAGAGTAGAAATTTACCTTGCTTTTTAATTAGCGGCAACTTTGGGGTTACTAACTTGCATATTGTAAAAATGCACAAATACTGGCTAAACTTTAGTCAAATTAAACTAAACTTGGTAGGGCAGAGAAATCAAGATTTAATAGTAGGTAGATCCAGTTTTCTCTCCAAAGCTAACTCCTTGTTCCCTTTCCCACATGGACCCCAGCAGAGGGAAGCTAGGCAACTCTCAACAGTTACCAGCTAATTTTCACTCCAAGGAAGGAATCTAGTTGTTGTTGTTGTTTTTAATTCACCAAGTTGTGTGACCCAACCTTAGCCTGCCCTGCTCTGTGGGTTAGAAATGCGTCCCTCATTTCATTCATGAAGTGACTCAGCCACAGGCATTTCTATGGTAATGACCTTCCTTGTTTGGGTAGCTTTATTTTTTTTTAGCTGCAAATTTCCTTTTGCTTAAATTCAGAGATTAAGTTCTCTTCCTGGGAAGTGCCTCTTAAATTAGAAAAATTACATGGTGAAGTCCTCCTTAATATTTAATATGGCCAATTCTTCATAAAGCTTCAGTGTACCATAATGTTCCTTTTCAGAGGACTTTCTCCTTTGTTCTTTGGTTGTATGTTAGGGTGTTTGTCTTTCATTAATAGGTCTTTCCAATGTCTTTCTCAAATTCCAATTTTACAGTATAGAAGAAATGGGCTGGCAGTTGAGTAGTGGGTCTCTTCCATACATAGCATATTTACTTGACATTTTCCCCCCGATGTTAGCTGCATCAAAGCATTTCTGTATCTCAAGACACAATTTCCGATTGATCTGAATGATAACTGATTAGATCAATAGTCAGGTACCAACAATTAATGCAGTCCTAGATATTAACTCAGACTGCTCATTATAATTAAAAAAAATTATTTCAATTATAATGTAGCTTTTCAAATGACATGATTGAACATTAATATTGGTAACCATAGAACCTCAAAATTTTGTCATAAACCAAAAAGGATTAATGAGCCCGGGGTGGGGGGGTGGAGGGGGAAATGGTTTCATAACAACACAGAATCCAGTATAGTGGATACAGTTTAATGTATAATAGAATAGGGATTATTCAGGTCATTTGTGAAATAGATGATCTATTTTTTTTCTTTTTTATGTTTTTCCTTCTCACTAGCTGTGTGTATAGGGTGGGGGAGTGAGTCCTCAGATTTGGCGTAAGCTGTCCACACCCTGTGTGTATACCAGAAGGGGATATTAATCACAGATAAATTCTAAGTATCTTATGCTTCCCCCACTCAGTCATCAGCAAA
Source organism: Panthera uncia (assembly GCF_023721935.1). Classification (NCBI taxonomy): domain Eukaryota; kingdom Metazoa; phylum Chordata; class Mammalia; order Carnivora; family Felidae; genus Panthera; species Panthera uncia. The sequence continues at coordinate 77,642,078 of NW_026057577.1, read as the reverse complement.
GGCTAAACAAAATTTAAAAATAATAATAAAGAGAGCTGGAGAGTCATATTCTACCTTGAGAGTGACTGCATGTTTACCAGCCTCCAAACATTCTGCTGAGGATGCTTACCTGTCCTTCGTGACTGAGTAGTGAGCCACCTGCACAAAAACCTAATAATATATCACACCAGGAAACAGCAGGCCCAGCTCCCTGCATAAGTCACACATAGGGAAAACACATTCTTTTCATTTCTAAAATTTTTTCTTTCATTTCCTCCCTTATATTAATGAGGTGATTGAGCAAATTAATCTGTAAATCCCTTCAGGAGAAAGCATTCTAATTTTCTTTTAAGAACTTCTATTGTTACATAAGAATATCTCATTAAGCTTTACTTTTTCCTAGGGAACAGGAAGGCAGCAGGTGATAAAAGAACGAAAAAGATTTTTTAAAGTTATGTTTTTTACCAAAGAAAATTAAAAAGTGTTAAATACACTTTTAAATTATGCATTTTCTTAAAGCCAGGAGTTGAGCATCTGTTTGACTTCCTTTCTAGAGGCTTTTTATGACAATTTCTTCTCTATACAGTAGCAGTGTGAAATGCTTTGACATTATTAAACCTGCTAAAGCCTATTCCCAAGTTTAGGACTTATCTGGTAAGCTGAATAGTTTCCCTTTTGAGTACAATTATGTAGAAACTTCTCATCTGAGTTTTAATATCTTACATTTATCATTTTTATTCAGGGCTCTAAAGTAGAATGATTTTTGTAGCCTTCAGGCAGAGATATTATAAGCAAGATGAAGAGTAAAATCAAATTCTTGTTGTGTATTTGAAAGCTTAACTTGTTTGAAAATATCATACAAACTGGTATTCCTGAAGGAAACACAATAGTGGATGTTAAGTTCCCATTCCTTTAAATTCTTGTTTGTTATTTTCAAATGAAACTTGTCTTTCACATTTAAACATGGTTGCCCCATCACATATCAAGTATTTTTACAATCTATTGCTAAAATGTTGGTAGATTCTTAGGATTTTGAAGTGGGTAAAACATTTATGCAGTGTCTCTGATTTTCTTTTCTCCTAAAATCATTATATTCCCCTTCTCCGTTTCACATCAAAAAAAAAAAAAAAAAAAAAAAAAAAAGGTCAATTCAAGAAAGGGTTATAATGGATTGACAGTAATTAGTATGAAAAGCATTTTCCTGTCAGCACTGTCATCTTCCTTCTCAAAAAGTCAGTGTTACAGAATGGTATATCTATATTCATAATTTGGTCAATACATTTTAGTAACACACATAGCTATATATAATAGTAATGGTACTCTGAGCACTGATGAAAGAACTTATAGTTTTGTGATCAGTATGACTTTCTTTCTAACTGGAATCAGACCATATGAATTTTCAATGAACTTTTTTTTTTTTTATAGGAGTTGGAGAACTTGCCTTGGTTATACATAAAAATGTATTTCATTATACAGGATTTTTAACAGTATGCTATATTTTTGTACCATGACATAAAGAACATTTTTGTTAGTGGATATTTAGTTGATCCTCAAGGTAAGTTTAGGCTTTTCAAACCCCCCATCCACCTTAATAACATGAAAGGGAGCACAGTCTGGGCACCACAAGGGGCCTGTGATCACAGCAAACACCAGGTCCTCTTGCCCACATCTGCCCTGGATGTCCTGGGGCACAAGGAAAAAGACGTCTCCTTTTAAAAGAACAACTAACATTGAAAGAGCCAATCCTAGAACTCTGTCAAGCAGGGAGCTGCTGAAAATCTCTCCTGGTGGGAGGGGCTGATGGTCTACACTTCTCTACCTTGAAAGCACAGATCAGTGCACAGTCCAGGTACCATAACCAGCCTGCCTCCTTGGTAATTCCATTGCCCTTAGCCCACAGCAACCCTAGCTATCCCACCAAAATCATCACAGGGCCATGGACACTGGAACACTCCTGGTTAGGATTCACCACAGCTGCAGCCTTTGTGTCAAGGTGATACAGGTACAAAGCACCACAGAACACTCCAGGCCCTAACTATTTCGGATATAGATGTCTTTCTAAGGCACCCTGGTGAAGGGTTCTGGTACCCAGAACCCAACAGGGTGCCCCCTGCACAGAGTGCTTAGGAATCTCCAATCCATGCCTTCTTCAGTTCTGGCCAACCCACCAGGATCCCTCAAGTTGCCTTCACTTTGGCAGGACAGCTGAAGCTAGAGTCCTTTCAGCATATAGAACCCTGGGTCTCCATGGCCTGCACCCACTTCAGCTTTAGCTGTCCTGCTAGGGTGTCCAGTGTGTGAAGAGCCACAGGACTCCCACCCCAGAACAGCTCCAGCCAACCAGTGAAATCCACTAAGTACATACAGTCTATATAGCCAACAACCATACATGAGACATTGCGTCAAATTTAGGAGAAGCAGCTCTTCTGTGAAACCATAGAAACACACACAGAACATCAAAAAATGGGGAGACAGAAGAATGTATTTCAAAAGAACGAGACCAAGTCTCAGGAAAAGAACTAAATGAGATGGAGATAAGCACTATGCCTGATTAAGAATTTAAAGTAATGATCGTAAAGATACTTAGTAGGCTGGAGAGAAGAGTGAAGGAACTCAGTGAGACCATCAATAAAGAGACAGAAAATATGAAAAGAGAACCAATTAGAACTGAAGAATACAGTATCTGAAAAAAATACAATAGAGGGTATAACACTAGCAGATGCCTAAGTATGTTAGTCTTCTGGAAGACAGGGTAATAGCACACAAACTAAACAGCAAAAAGAGAAACAGATTTTTAAAATTAAGACAGGTTACGGGATCTCTTAAATGTTAAGTAAATGCATATTGACATTATAGAGGTCCCACAAAAAAAAGAAGGGAAGGAGAAGAACACTTTTTTGAAGAAGTACTAGCTGAAAACTTCCCTACCCTAGGGGAGGAAATAGACATCCAAGTTCAAGAAGCACTGAGTGTTCCAAACAAGATAAACCCAAGGAGGTCCAAACTACCACACATAATTAAAATGTCAAAGGTTAAAAAGAATTTTAAAAGCAGCAAGAGAGAAGCACAATGTTATTGTACAAGGGAAACCTTATGAAACTACTGTTTTTTCAGCAGAAAATTTGCAGGCCAGAGGGTGTGGTATGACTTATTCAAAGTGTTAAAATAGAAAAAAATCCTATAACCAAGAATACTTTACCTAACAATTTTGTCATTTAGAATTGAAAGAGAGACTGGACACCTGGGTGGCTCAGTTGGTTAAGTGGCCGACTTCAGCTCAGGTCATCATCTTGCAGTCTATGAGCTCAAATCCTGTGTCAGGCTCTGTGCTGATAGCTTAGAGCCGGGAGCCTGCCTTGGATTCTGTCTCCCTCTCTCTGTCCCTCTCCCACTTCTGGTTGCTTGCTCTCTCTGTCTCTCAGAAATAAACATTAAAAAAATAAAAAAAAATAATTGAAGGAGAGGCCAAAGTTTAAAGGAGTTAATCACTACTAATCTAGTCTTACAAGAAAGGTTAAAAGGACATCTTTAAGTGGAAAAGAAAATGCCATAATTAGATGTAAGAAAATTATTATAAAAAGACATACAAGATGATGGCATATACATAAAATGTGGATAAATTAAAAAAAAGTTTAGACTGTTTGAACTTCATCTTAATATAGACCAGTATATACTTAGGATGTGCTATATCAACCTCATGGTAACCACAAACTCAAAACCTTAAGAGACACACAAAAAATAAACAGCAAGAAAGCCAAACATAACACTACAGAGACTCATCAGTCACAAAGAGAGCAAGAGAAAGAGAAAGAAATGGGAAAGAACTACAGAAACAACAATATGGCACTAAGCACATACTTGTCAGTAATTACTTTAAATGGAAATGGACTAAATGCTTCAATTAAAAGATATAGGGTAGCAGAATGGATTAAAAAACAGAATCATATATATGCTGCCTACAAGAAATTTACCTCACATATGGAGACACATACAGAATGAAAGTGAAGGGGTAGACAAACATTTACCATGCAAATGGAAGCAAAAAAAAAAAAAAAAGTCACGGTAGTGATGTCTCTATCAAATAAAATAGAGTTTAAAACAAACATTGTAATAAGAGACAAAGAAGGACGTTATTTAATGATAAAGGGATCAAACAAGAGGATTTAACAAATAAATTGAAAATAATACATTAATAGTAGGGGATTTTAAACACCCACTTCCATCAGTGGATAGATCATTCAGGAAGATCAATCAATAATGAAACAGCGTCTTTGAATGACACATTACACCAGAATGAACTAATAGATACATACAAAATATTCTATCCAAAAACAACAGAGTACACCTTCTTGTCAATGCACATGGAACAATGTCTGGAATAGAACACATGCCAGGTCACAAATAAAGTCTCAGTAAATTTAAGAAGACTGAAATCAGAAACAAACCCATGCTCATACAGTCAATTAATCTATGACAAAGGAGCCAAGAATATACAATTGGGGAAAGACAGTCTCTTCGACAAATGGTGCTGAGAATACTGGACAAATGAAAATGGACCACTGTCATACACCATACACAAAAATAAACTCAAAATGTATTAAAAACCTAAATGTAAGATGTGAAACTATAGAAGAGGACATAGGTAGTAATTTCTATGGCATCAAGTGTAGGAATATTTTTCTAGTTAGGTCTCCTACAGCAAGGGAAACAAAAGCAAAAATGAACTATTGGGACTACATAAAAATAAAAACCTTTTGCACAGAAAATAAAACCATCAACAAAAGCAAGAGGCAACCTACTAAATGGAAGAAATATATACATTCAAATGATATATCTGATAAGGGGTTAATATACAAAATACATCAAGAGCTTCTACACTCAACACCAAAAAAAAAAAAAAAAACCAAAAAGTATTATTAAAAAATGGACAGAAAACATAAACATTTTTCCAGAGAAGACATCCAGATGGTCACAAGACACATAAAAAAGATGCTCGTCACTAATCATCAGTAAATGCAAATCAAAACCACAATGACATATCACCTTACACCTGTCAGAATGGCTAAAATCAAAGACAAGAAATAACAAGTTTTGACAAGGATATGGAGAAAAGGAACCCTCATGTACTGTTGGTGGGAATGCAATGTGATACAACCATTATGGAATACAATATGGAATTTTCTCAAATAGAAATAGAAATATCATAGGATCCAATAATTCCACGACTGGGTATTTACCCAGAGATAATGTAGGCATTAATTCAAAAAAGATACATGTACCCCTGCCTTTATTTCAGCATTATTTGCAGTAGCCAAGAAAAGGAAGGAACTTAAGTCTCCATCAACAGATGAATGGATAAGGAAGATGTTGTATATAGGTAATGATTATGCAGCCACAAAAAGAATGAGATTTTGCCATTTGTGACAACATGGATAGACCTAGAGCATACTATGGTAAGTGAATGAAGTCATTCATATGTGGTTTTAAATTAAAAAAAACCACACACAAACACACATAAAAAACACAATTATATATATAAATCATGAGAATTGATGGTTGCTGGGAGAAGGAGGGTCACGTTATGGGCAAAATGGGTGAAGGGGAGTGCAGATACAGGCTTCCAGTTTTGAAATCTATAAATAATAGGAATAAAAGTCACAGCAAATGGAATGTAATCAGTGGTACAATAAGAGCATTGTATGGTGACAACTGTAGCTACACTTGTGGTGAGCAGAGGATAATGTATGGAGAAATTAATTCACTATGTAGTACACCTAAAACTAATACAACATTGTGTATCAACTCAGTCAAATAAAAAAATTATAAAAGTAGGGGCACCTGGGTGGCTTAGTTGGTTAAGAGTCCAACTTCTGCTTAGGTCATGATCTCGCGGTTTGTGGGTTCGAGCCCTGCTTTGGGCTCTGTGCTGATAGCTCAGAGCCTGGAGCCTGCTCCAGATTCTATGTCTCCCCCTCTCTCTACCCACCCCTGCTCACACTCTGTGTATCATTGTCTCTCAATAATAAATAAATGTTTAAAAAAATTTTAAATTATAAAAGTGCAACATTTTTCTTTGCATCAGTTTTAAGATATTTTAAGGAAGCATTTCTGAGTTTAAAATTATGCATATTTGAAGAAGATGGCTGCGCAGGAGGACGCTGGGCTCACCTCATCCGGCTCATCACTTAGATTCCACCTACACCTGCCTAAATAACCCAGAAAACTGCCAGAAGACTAGCAGAATGGAGTCTCCAGAGCCAAGCGCTGACAAGAGGCCCACGGAAGAGGGTAGGAAGGGTGGAGAGGCGGTGCACAATGCACGGACTGGCGGGAGGGAGCCTGGGCAGAGGGGCAGCCCGCCGGCCAAGCAGAGACCCCGAGTCTGGCTTGCAAAAGCGGAGGGGCCGGATGGAGTGTGTTCTGACAACAAGCGGGACTTAACATCTGGAAGGTTATAATTTAACAGCTCTGCTTGGAGAACCAGATTGCTGGAGGACAACAGGAGGGAGAGTTGTTGAGCCCCAGATGACAGAGCTCAGCTTGGCGGGGAACAAAGGCGCTCGCCAGCGCCATCTCCCTCGCCCATCCCCCAGCCAAAATCCCAAAGGGAACCAGTTCCTGCCAGGGAACTTGATTGCACTGTGCAAACCCCCAATGCTGTGGTTCTGCGGAGCCACCCCTCCGGCAGGTCTGACTCCCTCCCAGTGCCGCAGGGCCCCTCCTGAAGAAGATTTCTGAAGGAAAAGCGAGCTGAGCCTGCCCCTCCCGCCCCTGTGCACCTTGCCGATCCTCCCCAGCTAATACGCCAGATCCCCAGCACCACAAGCCTGCCAGTGTGCAAGTAGCCCAGATGGGCCATGCCACCCCACAGTGAGTCCCACCCCTAGGAGAGGGGAGGAGAAGGCACACACCAGTCTGACTGTGGCCCCAGCAGTGGGCTGGGGGCAGACATCAGGTCTGACTGCAGCCCTGTCCACCAACGCTAGTTATTTAAGACAGCACAGAGGAAGTGCCCTGCAGGTCTGCACACTCCAGGGACTATCCAAAATAATGAAACGGAAGAATTCCCCTCAAAAGAATCTCTATGAAAAAAAGACAGCTAATGAACTGATCAAAAAGGATTTAAACAATATAACAGAAAGTGAATTTAGAATAATAGTCCTAAAATTAATCACTGGGCTTGAAAACAGTATACAGGACAGCATAGAACCTATTCCTACAGAGATCAAGGGACTAAGGAACAGCCAGGAGGAGCTAAAAAGGCTATAAATGAGCTGCAAAATAAAATGGAGACAACCATGGCTCGGACTGAAGAGGCAGAGAGAGAATAGGGGAACTTGAAGATAAAATTATGGAAAAAGAGGAAGCTGAGAAAAAGATAAAAAAATCCAGGAGTATGAGGGGAAAATTAGAGAAGTGATGCACTAAAGAGAAATTATCTATGCATAATTGGTATTCCAGAGGAGGAAGAGAGAGGGAAAGGTGCTGAAGGTGTATTTGAAGAAATAATAGCTGAGAACTTCCCTGATCTGGGGAAGGAAAAAGGCATTGAAATCCAAGAGGCACAAAGAACTCCCTTCAGACGTAACTTGAATTGATCTTCTGGCACGACATATCATAGTGAAACCAGCAAAATACAAGGATAAAGAGAAAATTCTGAAAGCAGCTAGGGATAAATGTGCTCTAACGTATAAAGGGAGACCGATAAGACTTGTGACCGATCTCTCTACTGAAACTTGGCAGGCCAGAACGGAATGGCAGAAAATCTTCAATGTGATGCACAGAAAAAATGTGCAGCCGAGAATCCTTTATCCAGCAAGTCTGTCATTTAGAATACAAGGAGAGATAAAGGTCTTCCCAAACAAAAACTGAAGGAATTCATCACCACTAAACCAACCCTACAAGAGATCCTAAAGGGGATCCTGTGAGACAAAGTACCAGAGACATCGCTACAGGCATGAAACCTACAGACATCACAATGACTCTAAACCCATATCTTTCTATAACAACACTGAATGTAAATGGACTAAATGCGCCAACCAAACGACATAGGGTATCAGAATGGATAAAAAAACAAGACCCATTTATTTGCGGTCTACAAGAGATGCAATATAGACCTGAGGACGCCTTCAGATTAAAAGTGAGGGGAGGGAAAACTATTTATCATGCTACTGGAAGTCAAAAGAAAGCTGGAGTACCTATACTTATATCAGACAAACTAGACTTTAAATTAAAGACTGTAATGAGATGAAGGGCATGATATAATAATTACAAGGTCTATCAATCAGGAAGAGCTAATAATTATAAATGTGTATGAACAGAATAAGGGAGCCCACAAATATAGAGAACAATTAGTCACAAACATAAGCAACCTTATTGATAAGAATGTGGTAATTGCAGGGGAGTTTAACACTCAACTTATAGAAATGGATAGATCATCTAGACACAGGATCAATAAAGAAACAAGGGCCCTGAATGACACATTGGATCAGATGGACTTGACAGATATATTTAGAACTCTGCATCCCAAAGCAACAGAATATACTTTCTTCTCGAGTGCATATGGAACATTCTCCAAGATAGATCACATACTGGGTCACAAAACAGTCCTCAATAAATGTAAAAGAATTGAGATCATACCATGCACACTTGCAGACCACAATGCTATGAAGCTTGAAATCAACCACAGGAAAAAGTCTGGAAAACCTCCAAAAGCATGGAGGTTAAAGAACACCCTACTAAAAATGAATGGGCCAACCAGGCAATTAGAGAAGAAATTTAAAAATATATGGAAACAAATGAAAATGAACATACAACAATCCAAACGTTTTGGGATGCAGCGAAGGCAGTCCTGAGAGGAAAATACATTGCAATCCAGGCCTTTCTCAAAAAACAAGAAAAATCCTAAATCCAAAATCTAACAGCACACCTAAAGGAAACAGAAGCAGAACAGCAAACACAGCCTAATCCAGCAGAAGAAGAGAAATAATAAAGATCAGAGCAGAAATAAACAATATAGAATGTAAAAAAACCGTAGAGTAGATCAATGTAACCAAGAGTTGGTTTTTTGAAAAAATAAGCAAAATTGATAAACCTCAGCCAGGCTTCTCAAAAAAAAAAAAAAAAGGTAGATGACCCAAATAGATAAAATCATGAATGAAAATGGAATTATAACCAATCCCTCAGAGATACAAGCAATTATCAGGGAATACTATGAAAAATTATATGCCAACAAACTGGACAACCTGGAAGAAATGGACAAATTCCTAAACACCCACACACTTCCAAAACTCAGTCAGGAGGAAATATAAAGCTTGAACAGACCCATAACCAGTGAGGAAATTGAATCAGTTATCAAAAGTCTCCCAAAAAATAAGAGTCCAGGACCAGATAGCTTCCCTGGGGAATTCTACCAGACATTTAAAGCAGAGATAATACCTATCCCTCTCAAGCTATTCCAAAAAATAGAAAGGGAAGGAAAACTTCCAGACTCATTCTATGAAGGCAGTATTACTTTGATTCCTAAACCAGAGACCCAGTAAAAAAAGAGAAGTACAGGCCAATATCCCTGATGAATATGGATGCAAAAATTTCAATAAGATACTAGAAAATCGAATTCAACAGCATATAAAAAGAATTATTCACCATGATCAAGTGGGATTCATTCCTGGGCTGGAGGGCTGGTTCAACATTCGCAAATCAATCAACATGATACATCACATTAATCAAGAAAATATAAGAACCATATGATCCTATCAATAGATGTAGAAAAAGCATTTGACAAAATTCAGCATCCTTTCTTAATAAAAACCCTCGAGACAGTTGGGATAGAAGGAACATACTTAAACATCATAAAAGTCATTTATGTAAAGCTCACAGCTAACATCATCCTCAATGGGGAAAAACTGAGAGCTTTCCCCCTGAGATCAGGAACATGACAGGGATGTCCACTCTCACCACTGTTGTTTAACATAGTGTTGGAAGTTCTAGCATCAGCAATCAGACAACAAAGGAAATCAAAGGCATCAAAATTGGCAAAGATGAAGTTAAGCTTTCACTTTTTGCAGATACCATGATATTATACGTGGAAAATCCGATAGACTCCACCAAAAGTCTGCTAGAACTGATACATGAATTCAGCAAAGTTGCAGGATACAAAATCAATGTACAGAAATCAGTTGCATTCTTATACACTAATAATGAAGCAAAGAAAGGCAAATAAACAAACTGATCCCATTCACAATTGCACCAAGAAGCATAAAGTACCTAGGGATAAATCTAACCAAGGATATGAAAGATCTGCATGCTCAAAACTATAGAAAACTTATGAAGGAAATTGAAGAAGACATAAAGAAATGGGAATACATTCCATACTCATGGATTGGAAGTAGAAATATTGTCAAAATGTCAATACTACCTAAAGCTATCTACACATTCAATGCAATCCCCATCAAAATTGCACCAGCATTCTTCTCAAGCTAGAACAAGCAGTCCTAAAATCCATATGGAAGCACAAAAGGCCCCAAATAGCCAAAGTAATTTTGAAGAAGACCACCAAAGCAGGAGGCATTACAATCCCAGACTTTACCTCTACTACAAAGTTGTAATCATCAAGACAGCATGGTATTGGCACAAAAACAGACACATAGACCAAAGGAATAGAATAGAAACCCCAGAACTAGACCCACAAACGTATGGCCAACTAACCTTTGACAAAGCAGGGAAGAATATCCAATGGAAAAAAGACAGTCTCTTTAACAAATGGTGCTGGGAGAACTGGACCACAGCATGCAGAAGGCTGAAACTAGACCACTTTCTCACACCATTCACAAAAACAAACTCAAAATGGATAAAGGACCTGAATGTGAGACAGGAAACCATCAAAACCCTAGAGGAGAAAGCAGGAAAAGACCTCTCTGACCTCAGCCGTAGCAGTTTCTTACTTGACACATTCCCAAGGGCAAGGGAATTAAAAGCAAAAATGAACTACTGGGACCTCATGTAGATAAAAAGCTTCTGCACAGCAAAGGAAACAACAAAACTAAAAGGCAACCAACGCAATGCGTAAAGATATTTGCAAATGACATATCAGACAAAGGGTAGTATCCAAAATCTATAAAGAGCTCACCAAACTCCACACCCGAAAAACAAATAACCCAGTGAATAAATGGGCAGAAAAGATGAATAGATACTTCTCTAAAGAAGACATCCAGATGGCCAACAGGCAAATGAAAAGATGCTCAACATCACTCCTCATCAGGGAAATACAAATCAAAAGCACACTCAGATATCACCTCACGCCAGTCAGAGTGGCTAAAATGAACAAATCAGGAGACTATAGATGCTAGAGAGGATGTGGAGAAACAGGAACCCTCTTTCACTGTTGGTGGGAATGCAAATTGGTGCAGCCACTCTGGAAAACATTGTGGGGGTTCCCCCCAAAATTAAAAATAGACCTACCCTATGACCCAGCAATAGCACTGCTAGGAGTTTACCTAAGGGATACAGGAGTACTGATGCATAGGGGCACATGTACCCCAATGTTTATAGCAGCACTCTCAACAATAGCCAAATCATGGAAAGAGCCTAAATGTCCATCAAATGACGAATAAAGAAATTGTGGTTTATATACACAATGGAGTACTACGTGGCAATGAGAAAGAATGAAATATGGCCCTTTGTAGCAACGTGGATGGATCTGGAAAGTGTTAAGTGAAATAAGCCATAAAGAGAAAGACAGATACCATACGTTTTCACTCTTATGTGGATCCTGAGAAACTTAACAGAAGTCTATGGGGGAGGGGAAGGAAAAAAAAAAGTGGTTAGAGTGGGAGAGAGCCAAAGCCTAAGAGACTCTTAAAAACTGAGAACAAACTGAGGGTTGATGGGGGTGGGAGGGAGGGGAGGGTCGGTGATGGGTATTGAAGAGGGCACCTTTTGGGATGAGCACTGGGTGTTGTATGGAACCAATTTGACAATAAATATCATATATTAAAAAAAAATAAAATAAATAAATAGATAAAATTATGCATATTTAAATATAGTCATTATGCTATTGCTTTCCAAAAATGTTACACCAATTACCATTCTGTTGAAATATTCATGAACCTTTTTCCACAATTTGAACAATTCTTAACATTACCAAATATATCAAGTGTATCTGTTTTTCTTCATTTTTACTTTTCTTCCTAGATAGCATGTGAGGTTAAATATTTGCTTTATTTAAAAGTAATTTCAATGTGTTTTTTGGAGTTTGCCTATTTACAAACTTTTCCAATCATTGGGTTATTTTCTCAGTCCCTTATTTTTATTTTTTTTCTTACATAGGGTTTAAATATTCCCCCAAGTCTGTTATTAGTTTTCAAAAAAAATTGTTCCCAACAAGCATGCCTGGGTGGCTGTCAGTTAAGCATTGGACTCTTGATCTTGGCTCGGGTCATGATCTCATTAGACCGAGCCCCATGTTGGTCTTCCCGCTGAGAACACTGAGCCTGCTTGGGATTCTCTCTCCCTTTCTCTCTGCCCTTCCCTGCTCATGCTTTCTTTCTCAAAATAAATAAATAAACATTTAAAAACAAAAAGGAAAAGCTCTTCCCTGACACACTTTTATTTTAAAAAGTTTTATTTTAAAAAGTTTTATTTTAAAAAGCTTTATTTTAAAAAGTTTAATTATGTAATTAAATTCATTAGTTGTTCTTTTATGATTTCTTCCTCTAGAAGCTTGCTAATGGGTCTTTATCCTGAAGTTTGAACATTTTAAGGTTTTTATTTTATGTTTAGTATCTGAAATTTATATTAAGAGGTAAAAGGTAAATCTCCAACCCTTTTTTCTTTCAGAAGTTTGATAGTTTACTCATAGATCAAAATATTGGAGCTTAAGTTAATTTGTATTTGGTATGAGATAAGGATTAAGTTTTCTTTTTTTAATGTCCACTCTTTATAGCACCATTTATTGAATATATTTCCTGTCTTCATTGGCAACCGTGTCAGAAAGGAAAAAGAGGAAGGGAATAAGAAGAACAGGCAAGAAGATGCATGTGGGGAGAGCCAGGGGTAGTACAATAGAGATAAACCTATTCTGGTGGTCACACAAATGTACATGTGTGAAAATGGCATAGAATCACACAAACACACACACACACACACACACACACACACACACACACAAACCCATACACACACACATAAAATGGATGTAAAACTAGTGAAGCTTGAATAAATAGGACTACATCAGTGTCCATGTTTTAGCTGTAGTATTATACTATACTTATACAATGTTAACATTGGGAGGAACAGGGCAAATGGTGTGTAAGTTCCTTCAGTATTATCACAAAATAAAAATTATCTGTGAAAATTTATTCTAAAATAAAAGGAAATACTTTTAACAAAAATAACTTTGAAATTATTGAATCCTTGAAATGAAAGCCAAAAGATATTTGAACAAAATATGGTTCATTAATGACCAAAAGAGAGGGACACTTTCAGATTAAGAACTGTTAAATAAACAGGCAACTGTTAGAGAAAAAATTGTTACTAACCTACTCAGCAATGTCATTTGGTAGACTATGCTTTTTTTATCTCCATAAAATGACCTAAAATGTATAGTACCTGGTGAAGAGGTTAGGGGAAGTAGTTGACTTTCATAAAGCAGTTATGCATCTAAATGGAATGAGTATAAATACAGTTGCTATAGAAAAGTGATAAACTGATTAAGTTTCTATTTCCATTACAATTAAAATTTATCATTTTGAGCAAAATCTTCTGTTTTCAAGACATCTATAAAATGCCTGAGAAAGTGATTATACAAGTTCCCATGAGACACTTTAAAAAATATGTCTATCACCACATCCATGGGGATGTAACAGAAGACAGATGCCCATTCAATATAAAACAGATGTTTTACCATTCAGACATGATCAAAGATAAATCAATGGTTTTGAAGACAGTAGTCTCCTTTTTGAATGTGTTCATTCATAGATACAACTGTTCAGTCACAGCAATAACATAAATTTGGCCTGGAAGTATTGCAAATTGCTTTAAACATGTAGATTTTATCAAGAAAGGGTCCTTCCTCATTCATGTATTTTAAAAAGAGAACTTCACACCTGCATGGATTGCCTAATTATCTATTAATTCTAGTCCCAAACTGCATTTGAAAATGAGAAAAGGCCCAGATACATTAGTGGTGCAACTCAGAATAAAGTCATCCTTTTTTTAAAAAATAAATTATGTTATAGTTTGCAGAATGCTTTCACCTAGATTACCTCATCTGATTAAAGGAAGCATTCTGACTTCTGTTTATACTGTTGAGAAAAAGGAGACTTAGCATCAGTGATTTAGAGATGGTGTCACAGTGATACGAGCGGAGCCAGAGTTTAGATCCAGCATTTGTGTTTCCATTTTCAACATTCTATGGTAGCACCTTATTTTCTATAACAAGCAGTGCTATAAGCTTGTGGTAGGCAGAGCGATGGTTCCCCAAAGATGGCCGCTCCAATCTTAAGATCTGTGAATATGTTAGCTTCCATGGCAAAAGAGGTTTGTGAATTTGATTGCATTTAGTATCTCAAGATGGGAGATTATCTTGGATTATCTAAATAAACTCAGTTTAATCACAAGGGATCTTCTCAGGAAAAAAAGGTAGGAGAGTCATCAGCGATCTGGAAGTAGAGATCTGCCTGATGTGGTGTCACATACCAGGAGCACAGGTGGCCTCTAAAAGTTGGGAAAGGCAAGAAGAGGGATTCTTCCTCGGAGTCTACAGAAACAATACACACCAGATGACACTTTGATTTTAGCTCATCGTAACCCATTTCAGAACTCTAACCTCCAGAACTACTAGAAAATAAACTTGGGTTGTTTTAAGCCACTAAATTTATGGTAATTTGTTAATCCACCAATAGGAAACTAATAAAAAACTCCCAAGTTAATACTTGTTGTAAATTACTACCCCAGTGATTTTGCTTTTAGGTAAAAGATTCTAACTAGGAATTCACTTCCCAATAGAAAACCATGAAAAAAAATCAAATGCCTTCATTCTGATTTACTGATTTTTGTGTTTCCTTTCTCTTCACTCCTGTCATTTCTTAATGAAAAAAAAAAAGTTTTGATTTATCATACTTAAGGATTGTGTTTTCCACAATCTTAATACCCTTCCAGGCTTTAGATTCCTTCTGGGTAATTTTACCACCACCACCTCCACCACCACCACCAACAAAAAGATATTATTTTTTATTGTTATATGACTTGGTAGTAAATTGTGCAAATCAATCAACCTCTGTAGTATCAGCAGAGGTCAATATGGTATGATATTCTAGGAATCTTATTGCTAAGTTCCCTATAACGTGAGGAGTATTAATTTCATATATATACATGCACGTGTATAAAAATGTTTTATTTTAAATTATCAATACTAGTTTTCTATATGGGCCTCCATCAAATTTTGTCTATGCATTAATTAGTCAGCAGAAGATAATTCTAGTCATATCTATTTAAATATTATTAATACAAGGTTTGTTACCATGAATTTGTGCCATATCACCTTTGCTTCAGACACGCATAGAGGTACTGAACAAGGAATGCTTATGCAGTGTCCTGGGTTCAAATATAGGCATTCTGTCTGTGGTTAACATCTGCTGAATTATAAAAGAGCCACTTAATTTATGATTTTATGGGACTGTAGAGTAATTTCTAGAGAGAAGGGCCTTGGAGCCTCGCTGTATTTCTTCATCCAACCACTTGTCATAGATTGCAAGTGAACATTTTTAAATTTTCCTTAAGGATTTGAGGAAGAATAAGCATGGGCTATTCAGTGTCTCAGTAATTGAATATATTAATGCATTCAAAAGAGTAGTAAGACTCAAATTGTACTTTTTCCTTGCTTGGTCACCATGAAACTATGCTAGGTTTCTTCTCAAAGCCTTTTTTTTTTTTTTTTTTTTTTTTTTTTTTTTTTTTTTTTTTTTTTTTTTTTTTTTACATAGAAGTAGTATTTAGGTTCTTGTCTCTTAAAAAATATTCAGCTATAAACTGTAGATACAAATTATAATCCTTAATTCACACACATATGTGAAGTTTAAAAAACCCAAAATTTATGCAAAAATACATGACTATCTTTATCTGGAATAGAAATTACATAAAGAATGAAAAAGACCAGAATATGATCTCTATTTGAAAAATATTTAAATTACTCTTGTTCTCCTGCACATATAAAATATATCTGTAAGAATATTCATTGTCTTATCTAGGTTTAATTCATCAGGCCATTTAATGTAGCAGGTGACATGGACTTCAGTAGTATTTGCCAACTCAGTATTTATTCATACTTAAAAAATCACTGTATTTAAGTATGATTGATTTACAAAAACTGTACACATTTAATGTATATAACTCAAATTTGGAGATAAATATCCACCTGTGAAACCATCACCACATTCCATGCCATAAACATATCCATCATGTCTAAAGGTTTTTTCCTGCCACTATTATTGTTAGTATTTGTGATGAGAACACTTAATATTGTATATGAGATAATTTTCTGACAAGGTAGATTTTACGTTAACTAGAGGTACTATTCTGTACAGCAGATCTCTAGGACTTACTCATCTTGTTTAACTGTACCCTTTGACTAATACCTTCTCCTTTTCCTGAGGTAGTGTTGACTCTTTACCCATATGCTGTGCATATCCTTCAAGCATCAAGAGAAGAACCATTGTGAAATTACCATATCTGTTTCATGCTGTTTACCTTCAGTTGTCTTCTGTGCTTTTATGAGCTCACTGACTACTCTAAATCAACACACTTAAATAGTCTTATAAATATCCCCTTGCCTACTCATCCAGAACTCATTATTATTTATGTTTAGAGAATAATGAAGCTCTAGTTCATCGACATTATGATTTATAACACCTTGAGGAAGGAAGGAGATTACAATAACTTAAAATTATTACTGTGTAGCATTCTTTTTTTAATGTAGACTTCAACATACTTTCAGGTAATGCTTCATTTTTTTTTCTAGTGAGGCTTTGGAAACATGGAATATTTGAATATATGAAAATCCGTTTTTTACTGAGCCCATCTTTTTTTATTTTTACACTCCTGGATTAAAAGGACTACATTTTATAATTTTCAATTAACTCCACATGCATAGGACTCAAGTCGATAATCCTGATGATATGTTCAAGAGTATTTCAGTATCAAGAACTTTAGTATCAAGGCTCTATAGCTATATATAGGCTATATATATATACTATATATATATATATATATATATATATAGTATATATATATACACACACACATATATATAGTATATATAAATATACATATAGTATCAAGGCTATATAGATCTTATTGGGAAAAAAACTTTCAAAAGTTTATACAGCAAATCAAATAGTACTTTAAAAAGTGTTGTGTAGTACAATCAAAGGAAAGACAATGGTAAAATCACATAGTGTTAAGCAAATCTAAGTCCAAAAGTTAATGAATAATATTGGCATTCTACTTTGTGAGTTTTTTGCTATAGTCATAATGAGAAATCATAATGCTGACAAAGGTTCTCTCTGAACTGAACATGGCCCAGGAATCCATGTGTTCCATAAAGGTATGTATTGATTAAATAATACTATACACGTTTTTACCTTATTAATTTATAAGTTGATTCAATCCACATTTTCCCTTATCAGAGTAATTGGAGTTAAATAGATGCTTCAATTAACTAAGTATATCAGGGGCAACTGGGTGGCCCAGTTGGTTAAGTGTCCGACTTCAGCTCAGGTCATGATCTTGCGGTTTTTGAGTTCAAGCCCTGCGTCGGGCTCTGTGCTGACAGCTCAGAGCCTGGAACCTGCTTTGGATTCGGTGTCTCCTTTTATCTCTGCCCCTCCCCGACTTGTGCTCTGTCTCTTTCTATCAAAAATAAATAAATGTAAAAAAAAATTTAAGTATATCAAACAGCGTGTTCTCTGACAGTGTCCACCCAAACTAAGGTGTAAATTTTCATTTTAATTTTCAAAGGAGAACATAGCTGATACAAGTTTGGTTACCTATTAATATAGGTTGCTCACTCCAATATAGGTTGCCACATTTGAGAAATAAATTTTAAAATCTGGTTATATACACACAACCAAACAACTTATAACCCTGCAAAAGAGCTCTTTAAATGCTTTTTAGTTAAAGTATAGACATAAACACACACACACACACACACACACACACACACACACACACACACATATATTCTAAGTGTTTTTGTTATATTGGAAGGTTTAAAAATATCTATAGAACTCTACATTATGTAGTACACTTAATCATTTTACAACATCTTTTCTAGTTATATGGAAAACAGGTCATTAAGTAAATATTTTAGCTGGAATTCAGACAAATAGAAATCTACAACTTGATAGGATGTACAATTCTTTTGCAAGAGGTAAACTAGCAGTCAGGAAGTAACGTCTGTAAATATTTATGTACTCAACATAAGAACACCTAAATATGTAAAACATTAATAGATCTAAAATGAGAAATAGTAGTACAATAAAAGTATGGTACTTTAATGCCATAGTTTCATTAATGCAGAAATCACAAATGGAAAATCAATATGGAAACACCGGTTTACATGACATGATAGACCAGAGGGACTAAACATATGGAGAATATACTATCCAAAGCAGCAGAGTACACATGCTTCTCAAGTGCACAGGGAAGATTCTCCAGGACAGATCATATGTTAGGCCACAAAACAAGTCTTAAAAAAGTTAAGAAGATTAAAATTATATGAAGCATCTTTTCAGACCACAGTGGTATACAGCTAGAAGTCAATTACAAGAAAAAAGTAAGAAAACTTTTAAAGTATCTTGAGATGAAGGAAAATAGAAATAAAATATGGCAAAACTTATGGAATACAGTAAAAGCAGTTCTAAAAGCAAGTTCCTAGTGTTAAAATCCTCAAAAAAAGAAGAAAAATCTCTAATACCTAACTTTCCAACTCAAGGAACTAGCACAAGGCAAATAAAGCCCAAAGCTAGTAGAAGGAAGGAAATAACTAAGAACAGAGAAGAAATAAGTGAAAAGTACAAAAAATCTAAAAAGACAATGAAAGAGTTAAATGAAACTAAGAGCTGGTTCTTTGAAAAGATTAACAACATTGAGAAGTGGTAGCCAGACCCATCAAAAAAAAAAAAAAAAGGAGTACTCAAAATCAGAAATGAAATACAACTAATACCACAGAAGTACAATGTATCATAACAGCCTATAAAAATAAAGTATCAACAAATTGGAACAAATGAAAAGAAATGCATAAATTCCTCAAAACATAGGACCTTCCAAGACTGAATCATGAAGAAATAGAAAATATGGACAGACATATAACTAATAATCAGTAATCAAAAACTCTCAACAAATAAAAGTCCAGTATCTGATGCTTTACTGGTGAATTCTTCCCTATATTTAAAGATCAATAACAATCCTTCCCAAATTCTTTCAAAAAATACAAGAGGAGAGAATACCTCCAAACTCATTTTTATGAGACCAGAATTACCCTGATACCAAAATCAGACAAGAATGCCACAAGAAAATTACAGATCAATATCCCTGATGGATATAGATGCAAAACTCCTCAATAAAATATTGACAAATCAAATTCAACAATACATTAAGGGGATCATACATCACAATCAAGTGGGATTTATTCCAGGGATGCAAGAATGGTTAAACATCCACAAATCAACATGACATACCACATAAACAAAATAAAGGATAAAAATCATATGATCATCTCCATAGATGCAAAAAAAACATTTGACAAAATTCAACATCTAGTTTTGATAAAAACTCTCAACAAAGTGGGTATAGAGGGAATGTACCTTAATGTAATAAAGGCCATATATGACCTGTCCAGAGGTAACATCATACTTGGGTGTGGTAAGATAAAAACTTTTCCTCTAAGACCATGAACAAGAAATTATTACCCACTCTTGATACTTCAACATATTATTGAAAGTCCTAGTCAAATCAGTTAGTTCAGAAAAAGGGAAAACAGATTAGAAAAGAAGAAAATTGTCATTATTTGCTGATGACATTATACATAGAATTCTTAAGCACCAAGAAATTGTTAGAATTCAGCAAGAATTCACTAAAGTTGCAAATTACAAAAATCAATCCACAAAAAACTGTGTTTCCATACTGTATTAATGAAGTATCAGAAAGAAATTAAGAAAACAATCCTATTTCAATTGCATCAAATAAAATATGTAGTAAAAAATTAATCAAAGAGGTGAAAGACATATACACTGAAAACTCTAAGACCCAGATTAAAAAAAAATGAAGACACAATTAAATGCAAAGATATTCCATGCTCATGGATTTTAAGCATACTGTTAAAATGTCCTTACTACCAAAAGCAATCTACATATTCAATGCAATCCTATTAAAATTTCAATGGCATTTTTCACAGAACTAGAACAAACAATTCTCAAATTTGTAAGAACCATACAAGACCCCTACTAGCCAAAACAATCTTAAGAAATAACAAAGCTGGTGGCATCACACTCCCTGATTTTAGACTATATTAAAAAGTTGTAGGAATCAAAACAGTATGGTATTGGCATAAAAATTGACTTATAGATCAGAATAGAGAGGCTAAGAATAAGCCCACACATACATAGTCTATTAGTTTACGGTAAAAACAGCAAGAAAATACAATGGGGATAGAGTAGTAGTCTTCAACAAATGGTGCTAGGAACACTAGACAACCACATGCAAAAGAATGATACCCTACCACTAACTTTCACTAAACACAATAATAAATTCACAGTGGATTAAAGAATGTAAGAGCTGAAACCCTAAAACTCCTGAAAGATAACAATGGCAGTAAGCTCCTTGGTATCGGTCTTGGAGGTAACTTTTTGGATAAAATACTAAAAGCAAAGGCAATAAAAGCAAAAAACAAACAAACAAACACAAAAAAAGTAAGTGGGACTGCATGAAACTGCAAAGCTTCTGTATATCCAAGGAAACCATCACCAAAATGAAAAGATCAGCTGTGGAATGGAAGATTTTTTTCAAATCATACCTAATAAGGGGTTAATATTCAAAATCTGTAAGGAACTCATCAACTCAATAGCAGAAAACAAACAAAATAAAACCTAAAAATGAGGAGAGGATCTTAATAAACATTTTCCAATAAAGACATACTTACGTGCAATAGGTACACGAGAAGATGCTGGACGTCACTAATCATCAGGGAAATAAAATCACAGTTGCAATAAATTACCACCTTAAACCTGCTAGAATAGTGATTACCAAAACAGAGAGACAAAACACAAGTGTTAGCAAAGATGTGGGTAAAACTGAATCCCCATGCACTGACAGTGGGAATGTAAGTTAGTGCAGCCACTATGGAAAACAGTATGGAGTCTCCTCAAAAAATATTAAAAATTAAACTACATTATGATCTAGTCATTCCATTTATGGGTATTTATTTAGGGAAAATGAAAACACTAACCAAAATAGATACATGCACCCCCATGTTCCTTACAGTGTTCTCTATAATAACAAAGACCTAAAAATACCTAAATAATGATTGATGAATGGATAAAGAAAATGTGGTATATATATATATATATATATATATATATATATATATACACACACACACACACACACACACACACACACACACACACAATATTGTTCAGCTACAAACAGTATATAAGGACCCTAAAAGCATTATGCTAAGTGAAATAAGTCATACAGAAAGAGACATACAATATGATCTCACTTATATGTCATATCTAGAAAAACAAAAAAAGAAATCAAAACCTGAGCCCATGGATATAGATAACAGATTGGTGGTTGTCAGAAACAGAGGGTAGAGATTGAGTGAATTGGTAAAGGGGATCAAAAGGAACAATTTGCCAGTTATAAAATCAGTTAAGTCATGGGGATGTAATGCACAGCATGGGGGCTATAATTAATACTGTATTGAATATTTGAGTGGAACATCACGAGATAACAAATATTTTAACTATGTGTAGTGATGGATGTTAACTGGATTTACTGTGGCATTTTGCTATTATGCCAATGTCAAATCATAACATTGTATACCTGAGAGTCTTTCAATTAAATTTAAAAAGTTCATAATTGAGCAGAAAAAACCCAAAGGGACAAGAGTAAAAGAAAATTCTGAGGTCTTTTTTTTCCCTAAAGTTTATTTATTTTGGGAGAGACAGAAACAGCACAAGTGGGAGAGAAGTAGAGAGAGAGAGAGAGAGAGAGAGAGAGAGAGAGAGAGAGAATGAATGAATGAATCCCAGGCAGGCTCTGTGCTGCTAGCACAAGGACCAATGTGGGGCTCAAACCCACAAAGCCATGAGATCATGACCTGAGCTGAACCCGAGTTGGATGCTCAACCAACTGAGCCACCAAGGTGCCCCCAAATACTATGATGTCTCTTTTTATAAAGACACTAGTCCTATCTTATCAGGGCCCCACTTTTATAACCTCATGTAATTCCAATTAGCTCTTTTAGGCCCAATTTTCAAATATAGTTATATTGGGAGCTAAGGCTTCAAAATAGGAACTTTGGGGAGATACACAATTCAGGGTGTAGCACTGAATATGCAATTTTATATTGGATGCATGCTATTATTTTGTGAGATAATTTAAGTAGAAAACCATCTGAAAGTTTTCTTGACCCCTTCAAATTATTTTTTTCTTCAAGATTTTTTTTAAGGTTGTAGTTTTATAGTCAGGAGCAGCAGAAAAAGTTGACTTTTTGTCATTGTGTTTTCTATTTTGTTTTACTTCCTTTATCTTTCAGGGAATAGCTAGTAAGTTGGCAGATTTCTCTCTCCAAGGGCACATCTCTGGTCTAAGTGCCATCAGGAGGAGTGGGGGATAGGCATTCCCTTCTCAACACAGTGGGGTTTTTTATTGCAGCAGCAAACATGAACAAATACAGCTCTGAAGAGTATAAATTGCATTTTGGCACCTATAGGGCTTCCGATGGGACTAAAGCAGCAGTATTGGCTCATATCACCTTTAGAGCCACTGATGGTTGTTTTTGTGTTTGTTTTTGTTTACATCTTTTGCTGAGAAAAGCTATTGTATCTTATGTTGCAGGCTCCTTAGCATTTGCCTGTTAAAAGACAGTGGAATTCTGAGAATATCAATTCTGAGATTTGTCTTTCAAGACCCACTTGTAGACTCAGTTGAATATTGTATGGCTCTGGAGAGGGAAATAGGAAAATAATAAATCCAATAATAGACATTAAGGAGTCCATCTCCATTTTGCTTCCATTTATTTTGCTTGTGCTAAACCCTTATTTTTAATTACAAATATGCTACCTGCCTTTGAAAGAGTTACTTTTCAGGAAGTGTAGCAAAGCTGCACTGCTAGCAGACAAAGCAGGTAACGCATGCAAAAAGGTTAGAAATTTTACAATAAATTCAGGTAGAGCAAACAGTGGGAGTACAGAGGAGAAAGAGATTACACCTGAAATTTGAAAACTGTATCTGAAATTTGTGGAAATAGGAGAAATGTCTACTAAATGAGTACCTGTTTAACCTCCTTAGGTAGTAAAAGAGTATCTTCAGGTTTATGGGCAGCAGAGTTGTAGAGAAATGAAGAGCATTCCAGGAGTAGTAAGTGGAACAGATCAGAATCAGTTTTCTACGGTAGCTGAGGTCTGGATGTAGACATAAAGAATTATAGTTTACTTTATCTAGTACATGGTGAAAGGGCACTACTCATCAGATAGAAGTGGCCAAATCAGTAGATAGCAGCAGCCTGTTTTTCAAAACTATACTAGCATATATAAATTTAGTATTACATTTTTGGCACATTTCTGGCCCTAATATTGTAATAAAATTGCTAAAATCTCTGTCAGCTGGTCAATATTTACCCAAGGTCAACCAGGACATCATCAATCTCTACTTGATGTATTTCTTGCAAGACATTTGAACACCATATATATTTACACCAAGTGGACTAGTCTAGAACCTGTAACCTTTGGTAAAGGTAGAGATATAATACCCACACAGGAATTTACCATTCATTTTGATAGGGAAGCTGGCTTATTTGACACCCTAGAGAAATTGAAAAACTCTGGCGGTTTAACAGTTAAGTACAGTGAGGTGTGAGTTCGGTTCATTTTGCTTTACTTTCTATTTTTTACTTTAAAGAAAAAGAGAATAACAGAAGATACCAGCTAATTTTTCATCAGGGATCCCTTATTCTGTGTTATCATTTAGAAAATATGCCAGAATCCTTTCAAGTGTTGCAAGCAAATCAGAAATGCCTCCACGTGAGTACTGAGACCTCAGGATTATATTATACTCTATCACACAGAGTGATGAAGATCTCAAATAATTTAACTCCCCTCATATTTTTTTTCAAATATTGTTTAGAAGAAAATCTTCCTAGGAGTGCCTGAGTGGCTCAGTGAGTTTAACATCCCCATCTTGATTTTGGCTTTGGTCATGATCCCAGGGTTCTGGGATCTAGCCTCACACTGGGCTCTACACTGAGCTTGGAGCCTGTTTGAGATTTTCTCTCTCTTCCACTCCCCCTCTCCTACTCAGACTCTCTAAAATAAAGTTGAAAAAAAAAAGATTAAAACAAACAAACAAAAAGAAAACCTTCCTGGAATCAGATATTGGTAATTAATTAGATCTGAGAAATATAACTAATACATTATTATAAATATTTTATAAATTTACCTTCACAATTTTTAAAATATTTTAATCCAAAACTTATTGTGGTATAATGAATATTTAACACTGTATGTTTAACTGTGTACAACATGGTAATTTGATACACATAATCAGAGTGAAATATTACCCTTAATAATATGTTTACAGTTACGATAGATTTATAAATTTGCCTTTGTGTCTACAAAAGTGGTACAGTAAAAATTTGTCAGTTTAGCCAAGGTGGTTAGATATCCACTTTTATGATCATTATCTCCCAAATAAAATACTTGTAAAAATTGGTGAATTTATTATGCCCACTTAATAATCATCTGGCAAGCCTGATAAAGTTTCATATTTGAGCAACCCAAGTAACTATCCATCTTACATAGAGAGTAACTGTACTGTAAACATGTCCTAAGAGTAGAACTTGAGTAATGAAACACCTTGTTTTTCAAACACTGTTTGCTCTGTTTTTATCTTGAAAGCAGAACTAAAATGAAGTAACTTTCAGTTTTATTTATTTCTGAAAGAGTTTATAGCAATTAATTTACTGAGTATAGGACACGCAACATAACCAGAATACTCATGCTATTTTAATGCAGTAAAGGTAATTCTATTTACTGCATTTTGTATCTCTGTAGAAAATTATTGTTTACATAAAACTGCCACTAAACACTCAAACATAAAGCTTTATTAGGTATCTTTCAAGCACATCTTAAAATTAGCATAATATTATTTTGTCCATTTTATCAAATTGTTCACAATTAATTTATGTCTCCACCGACATCAAGAAAATGTTGTTTTGGCAATGACTTATATAGCAGTGAGAGTAAGCCAAACTGGCTGAGACAAAACAAATTTATGTCTCTGGTCTACTTTGCACATCCAACTAGTCATGTGATTCCTCAGAGAGTGGTACTGCCCTCCCAGTTCTAATGTATAACTCTGAAATGAGATTCCAGAAGTAATGACTTGGACTTCAAATACAATGCCCTAATATACTTTATTATCTGTTCTGTACATGTCTGTTGGGAAAAAAATACAATAATCCAATAAATAGGTTTAACTCATTGTACTATTCCTCTGATTAATTAAAGTTCTAGTTTCTTTTTCTGCTATAAGAGGTCAGAGTTTGCTGGGTTAGGTTGTTCATTATTTTTTCACCTAACCTCATTCTACCTTCTCTCAGCCCTGCTATTCCACTTCTCATTAGTTTAGCTGCTCATTTACCCATTTCTTTATGTATTTGTAAACTTTATCAACCTAACCCATTGGGTCTAGCTTTGGAGTGGCGTTTATCTCAAGTAGACATGATCTACATGAAATCTACACTGATTTTACAATAGACCAATTAGTTTAATCTACTTTTAAAACTAAAGAGTGCTGTTTTAGGGACTGGTTTTTTTTTTTTTTTTTTTTAAAGATAGTCAAATATATGGATTATCTAGTAAGTTATTTACCCAAGAAAGTAAATGAACTCTGATAGCCCTCCTAGAAAGAAATATATTTTAATAGGGTACCTCACATTGTGTTCAAAAAGAAAAGCCATTATCAGATACTATTTCTGATAAGATCACTGTTTTTACCTGTCGGGATGAGCACTGGGTGTTATATGTAAATCAATTTGACAATAAATTTCATAATAAAAAAATCGCTGTTTTTGAATAGCTTTGAAAGTCTGGGTGCCTCTAACCCTAATTATGATACACACATAAATCTTATTACTCCTTCTTCCACTATGGGGCAAATAACTTGCCTCAGTCTTTTACACCCAAGACCATCCACAGTAATGATGATCAGTTACCTTTCCTTGTAACTCTATGAGACACTGCAGTGTAGCTGCACTATGCTAGGCATGCTCAGCAAGTTCCAGTCTGCGTCGACAGGTGGACCAAGTGTCATCATATAGCAAATGGCCAAGCCTGGTCCTGTCAGGGTATTGGGCAAATGTCCCATCATCCAGGAAACCAAGTATGCCATCCATACTATTGAGTAACATCTCCTTTCATCAACCCATAAATTCTGCATCTCCTTCCCAAATCCCAAATCCCATCGACCATGTCCTCATGGCCATCTCAGCCCAGTGCACCTTGTGCTCCCTCATCACCTATGTACCAGGAATTTGTAGCGCTTCTTTTGCTTTCACAGCCTTTCCATCTAGAAGTTTCTAGGCTTCTGATTTACCCGGTTAGGACATCAAAAATTCCTGGTAAAGGGGCCCTTTTCAGAAGCTTATGGTGAGAAAACACTAACTGAAAAAAGGCAGAACTCTCTTTAGATGGTAAGTGAACGGAAAAGAGTGGAAAAATACATGTTGAAATATGTTTTTTTTTTTCTCTTGCTCAGTATTGCTGTACTTGAATAAAATGCAGACAGTCATTTGGTTACTTGTGGTTAAATAAGGAACCCTGAAAACAACCACTCTTTGGGACCCAATAGCTACATATTCTGCTAAGGACAAGTACCAGGTTACTGACCTCATGAATAATACTATTGTAACTTAATAACCATTAACACACGAAAGCAAAGCAGACTAATGATACAAGACCAATGAATGCATTGTTCCTGACATTAAGTCTTCTAGTGGCAACATGGCACAAAGGAAGAGCCATGGATGAGACCATAAAGACTTGGTTGTGAATCTGGTTATCTGGTTTCTTCCTCTTCTTTAGTCATTTAGTTCAGCCAAGTTTCTCT
This sequence comes from Panthera uncia, assembly GCF_023721935.1. Classification (NCBI taxonomy): domain Eukaryota; kingdom Metazoa; phylum Chordata; class Mammalia; order Carnivora; family Felidae; genus Panthera; species Panthera uncia. The sequence goes on along the minus strand of NW_026057577.1, from coordinate 77,614,709 downwards.
GGCTGTCTGCATTGCATATACGAGGTGACAGTATTGTATAATAGCTTTTGTTTTAAAGACAGTGAATATTCAGTACCTAGCCATATGGCTAGCAGGTATTGCATACCTGATGGATGGCACCATTTTTTATTTTTGTTAATTGTCTATGTATACATGTACCTGTTTTTTTTCCCCACTTTTATTCAAGATTATTTTTTCTGCTATAAAACATGGGTATAGCAATGAAGAATCCATTTATTTTAGATTGCGACTTACTACACATTATCTTAAGAAATCCCAGAGGTCTGAAACATGAAAATTGCATAGAAGAAAGGAGACAGCTTGCTGTTAAATGTAACTAATCACCACTATCACGATTCTATCTTCTGTATTGTAACTCTAAATACTTAGAAGCTAGCAGTGGGGCATCTTAAACTTAAAAAGATGAATGTAACTCAGCTAATGAATATTTTAAAAACATTAATTAAATCTTCTATTTGGGGCCATATGATGAAATTTTTATTTAATGAATTCCAAAGGTTAAAAGCTTTCAAATCAGTCAACTAGAAATTTCTGAGCAGGTGAACATATGCACAGTTCAAAGTCAATTGAGCAATGAATATAAAATTAGACTTCATATTTATACACAGTTTTTTATTAAACATGCATTTGCTTAAATTACTGGAAATTATTAAATGATTTAAGTTAAATCAAAATAGCAGTTGCTGCTTGAAGTAAAGGCAGGATTCTTACAGTCTGGAGGCTTAATTGTTCTTTTTCTGAACCCCAGATAACCTGAGATATAAATTGTCCATGTGTACACCCTTGCTACAGATTAACAACATAGTGCAACTCAGTTCTTTAAATTTCACGTTCAATTAATGAACATCTCCTATTTTTTTTTAATGTTTATTTATTTTTGAGACAGAGAGAGACAGAGCATGAACGGGGGAGGGGCAGAGAGAGAGGGAGACACAGAATCCGAAACAGGCTCCAGGCTCTGAGCTCTCAGCACAGAGCCTGACGCGGGGCTCGAACTCACGGACCGCGAGATCATGACCTGAGCCGAAGTCGGCCGCCCAACCGACTGAGCCACCCAGGCGCCCCTGAACATCTCCTATTTTTAAAGATGTGTATCTAATCAGTCAGGAAAATATTGAACATGTACTTCGAAGTAATTTTGAATTTTACAATTACAGATATTTTTTTTAAGTACTGTCTGAAGAAAAATTTTTCCATGAAGTTCTCAAATGCTATTTTGGCTTTTATTTTTTATATCAAGAATGTCCATCACCTAGTAGTATATGCTCACTTTTAAAGTTAAAAAAATATTTCAGGAAAACTAGAATATAAGAAATTTTAGTTGATAACTCAAACACTGTTTGGTCAATTGGTTAACTTAACCAATTGCCTTTCACTCAACTTCTTTCCCAATTCCGACCCCAACTTGATCCCCCAGGCTCAATTGACTCCCTTCTTTATTTCTTACTTATGAAGCTCATTCTGTTCTCTGGCACTTAGCTTTGCCAACTATGACCTATGTTCTAATGCTCTTCCTGGAAATAATCATACGAGTTATTCCCTTTCACCCTCAGGTCACTACTGAAATATCAGTTCCCCAAAAACATTCCTCACTGAAAGTACACACCTACTTGATTTTAAGTAACTACTCACCACCTAATACTACTGTCCTCTATCACTTAATATTCCCTTTAAAGGGCTTAGAAACATGCAGAACTAAACAAAAAGTATTTCCATAATCATTTATTGCCTACTTATTTTTACTTTAACTTTAGCGAGAGCAAAGACTGCATCAGACTTGCATCCTTGTGTGTATCCCAGGACCTGAAAGAGTGGGTGAAGAGCACAAGTAATGATGGTTGATAAACAACTTAGGCATCTTTGAAAACTTCTGTGTTAGATCATCAGATCAACTACAATCTCTGAAATTTTGATCACTTATATTCCCCCAAAGTTCTGTAACAAGATAGACGTTTGTTTACTTATTAAAAAATACCATAGTGGTTTTAATCTCAGTTATGAAATATAAATTAGAATAGGGACTACTTCTAAAGGATACTGTATGTACTTTATTTTAGCCAAAGCTATTGAAGATTATTAAATCTGAGTTAAGACGTTCATTTGTGCCTAAGATTGGCTAACGTTTTTCATCCTCAAGGCTTAAATCTTACAACTTGCCTCTTGTCTCTCTATTGCCTTCTTTGTCACAATGGTAGGTATTCACCTATCTCAAATTTATATAAGCAGATTTTCCAAGAAGCAGTCCACATGATCAAGGATAAAGACACACACGTCAACTACAGATGTTATCATTTGAATTTAGATAATGTATGTACACATGTATTTATAATAGACAGTAACCTCTAGCTAGAATTCAGAGTTTTATCAGTTCTGTCAGATATGCACACCTATGAAATGCTACAATCAAGAGTCAGAGCATTTCCACCCTTCACAAAAATCTTGTCATGGCCATTTGCAGTCTATCTGTCCTGCTACTTCCTGCCCCAGGCAACCACTGATTGATGGGCTTTCTGTCATGATAGATTTGTATTCTCTCAGTATTATAAATGCAATAATAAATTTTTATTTGAGTATGGTTTCTTTCACTCTGAATACTAATTTTTCTCTCAATCCATGTTGCAGTTATCAGTAGGGGTGTGTGCCTGCATGCATGCATGTGTGTGTGTGTGTTTTAATTATCTAATACTTTTTATTATGTAGCTATACTGCATTAAGTTTGAGAGGTATCTGGATGCATTTTTTTTATACTACTGTGAATAAAGCTGCCATGAGCTTTTGTATATCAACCTTTGTGTTTTTATTTATCTTGAATACCTAGGAGTCTTAAAATATAGAAAGCAAAAATTGACAAATATCAAGAGTACAAAATAACATTTAAAAATTTTTGATGCATCATTTTCAATAATTGACAGAACCACACAGACTATCAGAACAGTATAATGAACATGAGTAGCACTATCAAACCACTTGACTTAACTGACATTTCAGGCAAAAGAATGCATGTTTTGTTTTTAAAGCACAAGGGAACAATCTCTCAGGCCATCTGTTTGGCTTTTAAGCATATCTTAAAACCTAAAGAGACTGAAATCACACACAGTTTGCTCACTGACCACGATGGAATTAAGTTAGAAATCACTAACAGAAACTTGGGAAATTCTCAATCATTTGGTAACCTACACAGCTCTAAGTGATTCACGGGTCCAAGGAGAAATACTAAGAAAACAGAATATTCTGAACTGAATTAATTTAAAAGTACAACATATTAAAACTTATGGCATGGAGGTAAAGCAGTGCTTAGAGGAAAATGTATAGTTTTAACCTTTCATATTAAAAAAAAGGTCTCCAATTATTAAACAAAGATTTAATTTTAAAACTAAAACATATAAACAAAATCAAATAAGCAGATAAAATGAACCTTAAAGCATAAAGATAGAGGGAAGTCCTAAAAGGAGTGCAAATAAAATAGAGGAAAAAAAATCAATGAAATTGAAAGTTGGTTATTGGTAAGGATCATCAAAACGGCTATATCAAAACAACAACAATAACATCAACAATAACAACAATAAACACAAACCACAAAAAAGATAAAAAACTTACAAAACTTTAGCTAAATTGTCCCCCAAAAAAGAGAAAGAACATACAATTACTAAAATTAGGAATCAAAGAGGATCTATGCATTATGGAGCTACAATTTTTTTTTCAGAGCTACAGTATTTTTAAGAATTATGTGAGAATTATAAATTCAACTTTGTGCAAATACTAGACAAATACATAAAATGGAAAAATTCTTAGGTTCATGTTTACCAAAACAGAGTCAAGAGAATAACAGACAATCTAAATGCAACAATTACAGGTGAAGACATTTAATTAAAAATTTTCCCACAAAATAAAGTCCAAGGTTAAAAAACTTCAATTGTGAATTCTGCCAAATAGTTTTAACAGATAGTTTTCTTGAGATATAATTGATTTGCAAAAAACTCACATATTTCATGTCTATAATACAGTGAACTTGGACAAAAGAAACATCCATGAAATATCACCCCAACTAAGGTAACACACTACACTTTGCCTCCACAAATTTCTTATGTCCCTATTTGCTTTTTGTGTTAAGAATGCTCAGTATGAGATCTACTCTTTCAAGTTTTCTTTTTCCTTTTCTTTTTTTAACATTTTTTTTAAAGTTTATTTTGAGAGAGTGAGAGAGAGAGAGAGAGAGCGCACAAGTTGGGGAGGAACAGAGAGAGATGGGGAGAGAGAGAATCCCAAGCAGGCTCCACACTGCCATTGCAGAGCCCAGTGTGGGAATTGAACTCATGAACCAGGAGATCATGACCTTGGTGGAAATCAAGAGCTGGCAGCTTGACAGACTGAGGCACTCCTTTTTTTCCTTTTCTTCAGAAATAGTACCAATCCTAAAAAGCTTTTCCCATAAGAACAAGGATATTCCTTCCAATTCTTTCTAAAACTCTAATATTACCCTGACACTGAAGTCAGAAGAAAAATAAGTCTCAAAAGAGAAGCCCTCCTACCAATATCCCTCATGAACCTAAAACTTGTTAAATATTAGCATGCCATATCTAGCAACATAGGAAAATGAGTATAAATCAAGAACACATAGTATTGAGCACAGGATTTCAAGATTGGTTTAGTATCTGAAAATTAAATATAGTATTTAATATATATTATAACACAAAATCATACTGCAATCATGACACATAAAAATCATTTGATTACATCTAAGCATACATTCATGATGAGCACTCTTTCAGTGCTGATGAAGAGCAACAACAAAGAACCTACAACTAACATCATATTTAACTGTGGAAAAACTGACCATTTCTGAGATGAGGAACAAGACACAGAGTCTACTTCCATCACATTTAGTCAACAATGTACTGGAAATCCTAGTCACTGGAGTAGACAAGAAAAATATATTAAATGCATGCAGATATAAAAGGAGTAAGTAAAACTGTTTTCACATGTGCAAAACCATGATGATAGAAATTTAACAAAACCTAAATAAAGGCATACCTTATTCATTTATTAGAAAACTAAACACTGTAAAGATGGAAATTCTCTAATATGTAGATTTAATAAAATCCCTATCTAATCCTAACAGACTTATTTTTAGAAGTTCATCAGTTGGTCATAAATTGTACACAGATATTCAGCATTTGTAGTATAGTGAAATAATATTGAAAAAGAATAGTTAGTGGACTTTCACTTCATTTCAAACATTATAAAGCAACAGTATTCAAGAGACCATATTAATTGCACAATGATAAACATTTAGATCAGTGGAATAGTATAAAGGATCCAGAAATAGAGCTTTACATATGCAACCATTTTATTTTGGTAAAGAAGACAATATGACTGAATTAAGGAAGTAACAGTATTTTCTCAATGGCCTTGGAAAAAAGGGCTATCCATATAAAATAATTAACCTTATCCCTTAGCTCATACACTTCAAAAATGAACTCAAAAGGGTTATAGACCTAAAATTAAGAGTTCTGCTTAGTAAACATAGGAGAAACTTTTAGTGACCTTCAATTAAAATAATCTTCTTAAATAGTATTCAAAGCAAATCAATTACTAAAAAATAATTTTGAGTTTTATTAAATTCAAAATGTTTATTTTTCAAAGACACCATTAAGAAAATAGTGAAAATCTTTTTAAAGCATGTACCTGATACAGGATACAGGACTTTTGTCTATAATAAGAACAACACTCTGCCTCAACAATAAAATTGTCACACTTCCTCATGAGAGCAAAATGGCAAAATATTTGAATAGGCACTTCAGTATAGAGGATACATAAAAGGCTCAGCATCAGTAAACCTTAGGGAAATGCATACTAATACTACTATGAGACTACATTACAGAACTGTTAATTAAAACCAAAAGAAATACTGTTAAAATGGTTAAAATTTTAGAGGCTGATAGCATGTTGGCAAGGATATTGAGGAACTCAAACACTCATTATTGCTGGTAGAAATTTAACAGCCAGTTTACAATAGTTTGGTTTTTCTCTTAGAAAATTTATTTTTTATTTTTTTATTTAAAAATTGTTTTAAGTTTTATTTATTGATTTTGAGAGGAGAACATGAGCATGGGAGGGGCAGAGAGAGGCAGAGAGAATTCCAAGTAGGCTCCGTGCTGTCAGCACAGAGCCCAATGAGGGGTCTAACTCACCAAGCTTAAGATCATGACCCGAGCCAAAATCAAGAGTCAGACACAATGAACTGAGCCACCAAGATGCCCCCTTTATTAAAAAGTTTAACATTCAGTTACCTACATGATTGATATTTCATTACCCAAGAAAAATGAAAACAAAGGTCAATAAAATTCTATGCAAATATTGAAAATACCATTCTTTATAACAGCCAAAAATTGTAAAGAATCCAAATGTCTATCAAGTATTGAATAGGTAAACATGTATGGCATACTATTTAATGGAATGTACTTAGCACCAAAAAACAAACCTTTGAGACATGTAGGAAGATGGAAGAGTATCAAGATTTGGAGTTCGCCTTGCCTTACAGCCACATTGAAATAACAGTTACACTTATGCAACTAACTCTGCAAATGACCTGAGAACTGGCTGAACAGACCTTCCACAGCCAATCATAGAGAGAAGGCCACAGTGATAGAGTTGTGTGTTTGGGGGGAGAGGGATTGGACACCGGAATTCAACCCCTGGTGTAACTAGCCACACATGGAAGAGACTTGACAGGCAGAAATGAAAGGATCAGACCCCACACCAAGAACCCCCAGAACTGGGGACCTGCCTTGGGTGGACAAGACCTTTTATTGTCTGACTTTGAAAGCCAATGGAAGAGCTTTGAAAAACAGAGGGTCTTAACATTAGGAGAGCTGGAGGTTAATAGGAAACTGAGTCTTCCCTCTTTAAGAGCCAGCCTACTTGGCCAGAGACATAGCACAGAAGGAACAGTTTGATATATGTGAAGGAGATTTATTGAGTCATCTCAGAACATGTGCTGGAGGAGTAGGGGTCTGATTTCTTTCGGAACAAGTACTCAGAGTCACCTTTTCTATTCCCCTCTCCTAGCCTAGATAGTTGAACACTTGTGAGAGCCACTGCTAACCCTCTTCATCTACCTTGCTAGAGCAAAGTGCCACATCTCAGCATTTTCCTGCAGACCCTCCCAATCCAACCTTGGGAGGCATCCCTCCAGACCCCCCCCCCTACTCCATCACACCCAACACACCACACCCAGCAGGCAGTCCCAGATAGGACCCTTGTCACTTTAGAGTGACTCCTGTGCTGGGGAGGGCTGAGAGGAGGAGAGATAAGCCCATAAACCAACATACCAACAATCTCCAAGCCTCTTAACCAGCTGAGCAGGGAGCAAGCCCTGCCCTTCCATGCTCTAGCAGCTGTGCCAGAGAGGTTAACTTCAGAGAACTAGGCTGACTGCCAGCCCTACCCACCAACAAGCCTATAGCTGCAACAGCTAGGCCTCTCAGTGCAGGGAGAAAACTCTCAGAGGGTGCCCATAGCAGGCAAAGCCCCAACAGGGACACACACTGGGCATCCCTAGAGCTACTGGTCCTAGTGACCAGGGAGACTGAGTAATAAGGCACCACAGAACATCTTCTACACAAGGCCACTACCTTCAAGACCAGGAGGCATAGCTGGTCTCCCTTATAGAAAGAAACACAGAGTTAGACAGAATGAGAAGACAGGGGAATATGTCCCAAATGAAAGAACAAGATAAAATCACAAAGAGTGAAGTGACACAGAGATAATCAGTATGTCTGATAAATAATTCAAAGTAATGGTTATGAAGATACCATCATCAACACTACACCAGCCTCACAAGAAATGTTAAGAATTCTTTAAGTGGAAAAAAGAAAAGGCCATAAATAAAAGTTAGGAAAAAATGTGAAAGGAAAAAAACTCACAGGTAAAAGCAAAGAGTAAAGTAGTAGACTAAATACTTACAAAGCCAGTTTGGATGTTAAAACACAAAAGTAGTAAAATCAATTCTATCTACAACAATTAGCCAAGGGATACAAAAAATACACCATATAAAATATGACATCACATGCATAAAGTTTAGAGGAGGGAGTAAAAATTTAATGTGTGTTTGAACTTAAGCAAACATCAACTTAATGAAGACTTCTCTATGCATAAGATATTATATATGAACCCATTGGTAACTACAAGTCAAAAACCTCTAAGAGTTACACACACACACACACACACACACACACACACACACAATGCAAACACACACACACACAATGCAAACACA